>NC_012873.2:38250905-38357553 GCF_000003195.3 Sorghum bicolor
TAGGATTTGCATGAAAAATTTTGAAATTGGGGGAAATTTGAAAATCTTATCACAGGCGGTTCCATTATGTGAACCGCTTGTAGAAATAAGTTTCTACAGGCGCTTCTCAGTTACCTGCGTTTATTTCCACATGCCAACAGCGTTGGCGGTTCGTCAATCTGCCTGTATAAAGTGGTTGCGAAACGCCTCTATAGTACCTCTGTGTACTAGTGGAGCATCTGGAAAGTCTCCGTCCATCGAGTTCACCTGCTCGGGTGGAGGGTGGCCATCATATTTTTGGAGAGTGTCCATAAGCAGCACGTCTACTCACTTCATACTCTGCCTATTCCCGGCGTGACGTGCTGCTATTCATCTTTCTCGTGGTGATCATCTGCACGGCTTCCTTATTGCACTGCACCAGAGCGGGTCGACTACATCAAGAGACATCATGTCGCTTTCGGGTGCATCCGCCTCTGCCATTGGGTATGATGTCCTTAATCTTTTTGTTAAGTTGGTCGTGTCAAGATTTTTGATGATTAGCGTTACATGTATGGTGATCATGCTTTGTTTAGATAAACATATATGTGGTATCATGCCAGTCAACGCTATCCTTATGATGAACATGTTTTATTCATGCAAACACATATTTGATATGATGATTTTTTTGCTTAATATATCTTTTTTTCGGGTTATATTAAAATTAAAATTGCCTAAATTCGTAACAAAACTTCCCTTTGTTGAAACCTCTCTGACCGCAGTTCGCGTTGCTGTAATGCTGTCTGATGTACGCAACTGTAGGACTGATGCAGTGCATATCCCCTGCAGTCCATCAATTGTAGCACAAGTTTGCACCTCTTGCATTGTCTCTTGTTACTCCCTTCACGAGCTACCCGATTACAGGTTACCCGCTGCATTTTCAAATCATCTCAGCAGGTCGCCCAGCAGACAATATAGTTTAATTGGTGCAGGTAATGTGATAGTAATCTCCCTCGAATCAAGTAATGTTTCTAAAAGAAACGAGAAAAGGGTTTAATTAACTATCCAGAGCTAGCCCCTCGGCCGACACTCCTCTCCCATGCTTGCTTGACACAACAGTAACTGCCAAGAAATGGCCGGCTGGCCACGTACGGCTACTGAATTTCCTCGTCGTGACCTTCAAACCAAAGCACTTGGCACGCGTTGACATGCATCAGACACCACACGTCGACATCCCCTAAACCTAAGCGTTTGACCTGCAAAAGGCAGCCTTGTCCTGGCCGCCTGGGCACCACACCTTTTCCTGGCTCTATATAACCCTCGTAACACCATTGCCTAACTTCCTAACAATAACAGACACAGCACCAGCCACAGATCGGACCACGGTTGGATCCTCGATCCTGAATTCCCTAACTGATAGAGCATCAGAGGTCGAAATCCATGGTGAGAGACCACCCCTCCATCTGGCAGTCCGCGCGCCTGCAGGCCACCGGCAGCCACGACGACGAGCTGGGGCACTCCTGCAGGGTGTACTGCCCGCCTGCGACGGGGAGAGTCCCCTTCGAGTGGGAGGACGAGCCAGGGAAGCCCAAGGGCTCCGCCAGCTTGGACATCGTCCCGCCACTCTGCCCCTCGCCGGCCATGCAGAGCGCACGGCTCACTGACCGGCACAGCCCAAGGCGCAAGAGCAAGCACAGCGCTGGGACGGCGGCTGGTGGTTTCGAAGGCTGTATTCCGCTGAGGTTCCACTTGGGCTGGGCGATGAAGAGGTGGGTGTAAAGAAACAAGAATTTTATGTAAGGGGACTTTATGTACAACTGTAATAATAGTATATATAAAACGATATGCTGATTGCTTGCAAGACATGTAAAAAGCACGTAACCGAACTTTTAGCCTTTAGCATGTACATGAATACAGACAGTTTGTAAGACCATCATGTTCAATTTTAAATACATGATACTACTTGCATCGCAAAGTAGATTATTTCACCTCTAAGTAAAACAGCGGCGCTGCCATAAGCTTGTCAATACATATGCAGAGACATGAGCACCACCATAGTGTCAGGTATTCAGCTAGGAGGCGCAGCACTATTCTGCATCAGACAGCAGGAGACCGGAGTGGCTGAGGGCGGTGCCAAGGCTGGTTCAGTCGGGCAACATGGAAACTCGAATACTTCTGTGAGTAATTAATTTTTCTGTGCGTTTTTCTCGGTACACACAGAAAAATACCAATTTTTCTGTGAGTTTCACTATATATACCGACAGAAAAACATAAAAACGTACAGAAAAATTAGATGATTTTTCTATGCGTGACAACTTACACACGGAAAAAAAATATACTCACAGAAAAATGTTAATTTTTCTAACGGTTTTTCTAAAACTCACAGAAAAATACTATGTACGCACGAAAAATTTACAATTATTCTGTGGGTTTATATAAAACGCACAGAAAAAAGAAACACACACAGAATAAAAGAAACACACACTCTCATACTAACTTGATATGAACAAGCAATTTTTCTTTTTAATCTCTCTCTAAAACTTGTATCTAGTCTTTCGTTCTCATACTAACTTCAATTTTGATGATTTTTTTCCTAATTTTTTCTAAAATCATGCTCTATCGAGCTATTGTACTCTTACAGCTATTCGTTTAGTCATCTTTTCAAGTAACTTTGTTTTGTCAATTCAACATTTGAATTTTCAAAAATAACAACTTCAACCAATGTTTTGAAATAGTAAATGATTTTAGCTCAAAAAATTGTGAACATAAAAGTTGTTGAGCTCATCAAGATCTACAAAATTTGTCTTGGTGATTACTTTATCCAACAAAGTTTTAGTAATATTATTCATAAATTGACACATGTCTCATATAGTTACATAAACTATGTGAGGGATTTATGGATTTTTGAATAATGTATACTACTACTTTGTCAAATGAAGAAATAGCTAAAATAAAAAATGTAGATCTTATTAGTGAGTTGTATAACTTTGTTGGTGATAACTTTTTCAGGTGGAATCATTTGCTATTTCAAATTCTCATTTCAAGTTGTTAAGTTTTGAAATTCAAAAATTGAATTGTTGAAACAAAGTCCGATGGAAAAATGACCAAAATAAAAGTTATAGATCTTGATGAGTTTTACAAATTTGTTGTTTGTGACTTTTTCATTTGAAGTCATTTGGTATCTAAAAATTATATCATAGTTCTCATATTTTAAAATTTACATTTTTCAATTGTTCAAATTAACTCATATAAAAAAGAACAGCCCAGCAGCTAAAAATGGCCCGAGGCCCAGTCGCCCCCCCCCCCCACGCACCCAGGCCGTAACCTGGGCCTGGGCTGGGAAACTTCCCGCCCACCTGGGCTTAAAGGAGCCCAACGCTGTTCTAGTTGATCTCGGCCGTCCATCTCAATCCGACGGCTATGAACAAATTTTGGGTGGAATAAAATCCTCAGGCAGCCGGCACCCAAACCCTAACTTCATTTCTCTTCTTCCCCTTTCTCTCTCCACTCAGCAGCGGCGCTGCTCATGGCGACGGCGCAGGCCAGGCTCTCGCGCCCCTCTCCTTTCTCTATCGCTTCCCTGTTGTGCTAGTGGCCCGAGGCCGGAGAATGGATGACGGTGCGGCCATGAGGCCTCTCGCTGGTGCGCGTGCTCGCCCCCGGCTGAGCACGCCACCGTCGAGCGGCCGTGGGGCCGTGCCCTAAGCCCCAGCCAGTCCGTCGATGGTGGCTTCGAATAAAAGGTCGTTGGGTTGCAGGTGGGTCTCTTTTCCCCTTTAGGGTTAGGGTTGCGATACTATCCGGATCGAAATATGTTATTCTTCTTTTCTTTTCACTTTCTTTTCCAAGCCCCAGATCTACATTCTTTAGCATGATGCATGGTTATATCAAGTGTGCTAGCTGGAGGTGGTGGGAGCCCTTCTGCTTTGGTGCTTGTTCGTCGACGAACACCAACGAGGTATGCGCCCCTTTCTCTCCCTTTGCCGTTGTGTGTAGGAGGAGCTCCTTGTATGCAGGATAATCCATGTGTTTCCTTGCTCTATAGGTTTTCCTCCAAAATATAAATATTTAAAACTGATAAGAGAACTACAGTACTCCAGTGCATCAACTGTCTGTACAAATGCCTAGCTGGGAGAAAAAGAATGTCTTTTAATATTAGTAGTTGATACCCTGTAATTGTATATTTGTTAATAGATCATATATTGCATTGAATTTGTCATGTACTGAGTGGAATCTGATTAACCAAATAGCCTTACTATTTCCATTGAATTTGTCACCATAATTTCATTTGATTATTCTTACACAGGTAGAGATGGAGTGCAAGGTGAATCAGTTTTACTATTGGTTGAACAACAGAAAAAATTTCGAGTGCAAGGAGAAGCAGTTTAGTATTGGTTGAACAAGAAAAAATAGTTTGGTTTCTTTTTCCATATTCATATTTGTGAATTCATTGTAGTATTCATGTTGAGCATATAAATGACTAGATATCATATCTGTATATATGATATATGTGCTGATAGATCATACCGTGATTCAATTATTGACGTAAGTGTTGACTCCATTCATGATGGACTACTGATTATGTATTATTTGGATGAAGCCTTGTTGGTCATGCACATAAATTACTATGTGGACAATATATATATTAATATGTTTTTGCTACTGTTTTAAAAATATTTTTTTTGGTGTGTTTAACTCTTTTTTCTGTGAGTATGGCTACACAGAAATATTGTTTTTAGTCTGAGCAAAATAATTTTTTCTGTGTGTTTATTTCTTTTTTCTGTGTGGATTTCCACACAGAGAAATTATTTTTTGTCTGAGCGAACAAAAATTTTCTGTGCGTGCAAGACCGACAGAAAAATTATTTCTGACGGTGAACCGACAGAAAAATTCAATTTTTCTGTCATTATATTTCTGTGTGTATTTTTCTGACGGTACACGGTATTCGTATTTTTCTGTGTGTTTTTGCACACACAGAAGTATTTAGTTAGGTTTCTAGTAGTGCATGCAGGTCAGTCAGGTATATGAAGTTGAGCTAAGAGTTGGTCAGGCATAGTTCATCTTGATCAGGCTTTAGTGGAGTTAGAGGTAGTTAGAATACAGCTGTTAATCTGCTTGGGCCAAGCCCTGGGCAGTAATAACAAACTGCTCTTGCTTTCTTTGTCGGAATTCCAATTCCTATCCAGTTACCGTTAGGTTCTATTCGAGAACCTAACAATTGGTTTTCAAAATGGGGGTGGTTGCTCCATAGAGAGAACGTGGAACTATCCACCTACCCATGCAAGGATATAAGGAGCACCACTTGACCCTTTTGCTGGAATAGATTAGATTAGAAGCTCCATGGGATTGACACTTTTGCTGGAATAGATTAGATTAGGAGCTCCATTGGATCGTGTGGTTCGACCCACGCACAGTGTTACTGTCATATATGTTCAGTGCTGATGCATGCTAATATGGATCGGCCAATACAGTACTTACATACAGCCTGTACGTACAATCGTATAAAAGTGATAACTCTTTGTACGAGCCTATACGCACAGCCTGTAAAATGACAAGATAGTTCGTGCATGTCTCTGCGACTGCAATGCATGCAACTTGTGCCAGAATCCAAAGTATATTTTGCTGTAGCGATGGGTTAAATAAATACAACAGGCATTATGGGTCTAAATAAACTTGTCATTTTACAACTATGAATTGGTGGCAAATACAACATGACACAAAATGAAGTATTTGATATTAAAGCAGCACACAAGTAGAGGTCCAGTAAACCAAATCAGTATAAAGTATATTGTTCTTTTTTGTGCAAACCGTAAAGTAAATTATCAGGTGAACTTACAGCTGAGATTTCTAATGACTCGTACTCAATATATCTATAAAGTTGAAGTCGTTTTCTGATTAGTTGGCAACTATATTACTTTTAGTTGAATATTATATCTTCTAATCAGTTATACGCCGGACTGTTTCTATTGCTTTTCTGAATATTAATGAGTCAGAGAATTTGCTTTTGAGTCTGAGAATACATATAATATAGCTGCTGCTGTTCATCCGAGTGTGTTAAGATCAGCCAAAATTGTTGCCGTGTGGGACAAACAGGCTACCACATAATTCTTTTTGGAAAATAACAGAAATAATTAAAGAACCTATTTTTTTGGACTTTGCACCATGAAAGATTGGGCAATTATTTGGACAGCGTAGTCGTGTCCTTATCAGTCTTTTCCACACTCTTGTGGGGATAGGCCTACCTAATGGATGACATGGGAAAGAATTCATGCAGAAGGGACCAGTGGAGACAACCTCAAATGTGCCCCTAAGAATTCCAAAGAAAAAACCAAAGCAGGCAACAAATGTCCTTGAATATCAGCACAAAACATAGAATATTCCAATGTAACTAGGGAAAAGTAGTATAACATAACTCCCAAAAAAGAGGGAAATATGATATACTGATTTTTCTTGTACTGACATAAGTGCCAGCATGACTGATCCCACCAAGTCTATCAGTATCACAAACAATATTAATCTATGTTCTAGATTTTAGATTGAATTCATCTGTGAATCAGGATGCAGAAACAAAAGGGCAAATGGAGTACATTGTACACTGACATTTGATACCTATACAGGCATTGCAACACTACCTTTCCTCTAAACTAACTAGATACTGAGAGCTAATTGATTAACATTGGGGCAAAAATAAAACAGAGAGCATAGCATTGACCAAGCATTTCATCCTAATGCATGTTTTAACCAGAAGCACATAGCAGAAAAAATATGGTATTGAATCTCACCATCTTCACTCCTGTTGATTGATTCCATCGAGAAGACAATGATCAATAGACTCCACACTGAATTTTGTTGAACCAGAAGCACGAAACCAATCTTGTAAGCACATTAACTCTTTCACGGTTTTAAGAGTTAAACGTAAACGAAAATCTGATATAAGTCTTCTCGTAAGGCTGAAAGCTGATTCTGACAATGATCGCCCATGTCCTCAGCCTCGTGATCGGCGAACACTTGTTCTGGTCTTTCATTTTCAGGCAAGCTAGTTGGACGAGGCATTCTCTTTCTCTTTGAACCACTGCTGGAATCAATGGTATAAACAATGGTATATTAGAACACATCTTATCTGAGTTCATCCTATTATAACACATATTTTAGCTTCAGCATGAATAAGTTATCACCTCGATAGGAACTACGACAACGTGGGCGTTGAAGTGACATCGGGGTGTTGGATATCAGGTGGTAGAGTCTCATCCCTAGAGGTAGGGCATCGCTCCTGTCCGCTTCAGTCCTGCTTCGCGTTAGTCTTGCCTGCTGGTGGTTCCATAGACATATGCAACTGCAGAGGCCTACAAAATTTGACCATTTAGTTGAATACAAGGAGCTAGTTGTCCAACCTCCACAAATCAACAGATTTATTTTATGAATTATGACTTATGAGTATACAAGTACAAGAATTAGTGCCGTTAGAGGAAAACGAATCCAAGAATAATATGGAATGCCCTGTTTGAATCACCTAAATTAAGTTGCTTAGCTGCTAAAAAAGCTCTAGCTGATCAAGTCTAGTTTATAGCCCATTTTAGACTATTCAACCACCCTGGTTATAAAAAGCTATTAGCTGCCTCTCTCTAGCTATAGCAGCTTATAAAAAGTTAGGTGATTCAAATTGATCTCCAGTAGTTTGCATGTTACATATTTACACTGAATTTACACTGATTTTTTTCACACATGAACGAGAAACTTAGTTTGCAGATGTTTATTTTGATTAAAAAGAAATCACTCTGTAGCCATTCTAATACAAAGATATCAAGATAGTGAAAACAGGATGCAGCAGAAAGCCAAAAAGAGCACCTGATGTATGTGAAAGACTGAAGGTGCAACTTTTATTCATAACAATGCTTGTAGGTATCAGCTTGGCAATTGCCTCTTACATCCTAAGCCATTAACTGCTAGTAATATAAATTTTACAATGCAGTAGTGCTCAATCATTTAAGCACTTCATATGGGACAAAAAGGTTAGCAAACTAGACAGCATCTGCACACTGACTAAACGACCCAAGGTGCTTTCAGATGTGGAGTTCACCAAATCCCATTTTCCTGTATGAGCAGTCAGATTGCCTGAACGGCTGAAATCTAATATGAGTATTTCTATCTGCACCTGATTAGACTATTTCTATCAGATTTCCAACGGAATGGCTTCATGCACATACCCAAGTTACTTCACCATTCCAAACAAAATCATCCCTAAAATATAACTGAAGTGATTCCAAAAGCCATCAAAAAATTTAGGATGAAGATACACTGTTCCTTAAATAAGGCAGTTGGAACAGAGATTCACCCTTAAATAAGGCAATTGGAACAGAGATTAACCGTTCCCTACATTTACATTATAGGCTATAAGATGTTACGGCCAGCATCATAGATTTTATCTGCTACACTAGGCAGCATGCTTCACAAAATACATCTATGATTAGTCTTATCACCAACCCTTAGATACGCCTTGCAGTAGCAAGTTTGGCTCCTGTTAGTTCAGCATTGCTTCCTTAAGGCTTCAGCTTACATACACAGTCGATCTATATGATGTAATGCAGCCTGACGAAAACTCAAGATGAAAAAAATGAAAAGGGTTAACAGCTTTCACTCTCCCCCACTCAACCATTGAGTACAGGTGACTTATCCATAAAACACAAACTTTTATCCATAAAAAACACAACCATTAAGGTGCTAGGGTCTGAGAAAGAGGTGAAGATGGGGGATGGTACCTTGGGAGGAGGAGGAAGGAGAGCAGCGGATGGCGCTGGTCGTCGTGTGCCTATGTCCACGGCGGTCTTCTTCTTGGCTACTTCTGCAGATGGCGCCGAGCCGGAGGAGCGGATGTCGTGGGCGGGAGGAGCGAAAGGAGCAGACGTCACGGGCAGGAACAGGCTGTTGAGGGCAGGCGGGAGCAGCGGATGTGTTTCAGCGACCGCCGCCGCCGCCGCCAGTGGCGTATGGACGGGAAGCATGGATGCCGGCTCGCCGCCGCACGGACGAGTGGCAGAGGGGCGGGTCGAACCACCCAACCCTAAGGTTCGATCCGTTCTGATCCACTAATCCAGTGCGCCTTGATGGATCGAAGGAGGAGCCCATTAAAATCACTTGTTTGGGCCAGTTCGCCGAGCCACTGGGCCGAACTGACCACCCCTATGTTTAATTGGTTTGCAATTGCAGAGGTACTGGATTTGAGCAGTTTTTTTTTGGCATCACGTTTGTGTCACCGACCTAATCCTCAACTCAACAGTAACACACAAAAATAGTACATGATCCAACACACAATGTTTTGGAAGGTTGTAGAAGTTTCTATTGAGGGGAACCACTAGGAGGAAGGAGGATTAAGGAGATACAATTCTAGCCAAAGCTAGCCTCGAGCAATCGCTCGCCTCGACTCAAGCCTACGCTTGCCGTCGCCAGTTCTAGATCTGGTCCTTCCACGCCTTCTCCTTGCCTGGTTGTGACCCTTTTGTATTGGACTTTGTATTAGACTGCAAGTATTCTTTGACTATCGGGCTGGGCCAAGCCGAGACAGGTTTAGCACGTCGGCCCACTTACTTCTCCAATCTTGCCAGCCTGTCGATAGCCCATGAGTCCCTGTCAGTTTGCTCGATCTGGTGCTTGCTTGGAGACCGACGAAGGCGCAAGTGTAGATGGTGCTTTCCATGGGCAACCTGTCCACTAAGTTTGACTAGTATATTTGCCCGTGCTAATCGGCCTCATTAAAAATTAACTTTATTTATATTTATTTAGAAAATAGAATATTTGAGCAAATGCATCAATTCCTGTCCCTCAAAAGTGGGGCCAAATTAATTCTTTAGCCATCCTATATCTCTTGGTCAAGCATCTTTGAGCTGGATAAAATTAGTTATCGTCCCTGCATTTCATGACATGTTATTGTCAAGGACTTCAAACTTTATGTAAGCACTCTTTTCTCCATTTTAGAATTACAATATCACGTGAGAAAGAACAATTGGTTCTCATCTTTATCACAGGTTAGATGGCAAACATATTTCCTTGTCGTACATATATAACAGTATGCAAGGGGATGCAAATGACTTGACACTTTTTCAAATGAACCAAAATGTTGAGCAGAGCTATGTGATGGAGATTACCAAATGATCTCAACAAGGATAAAACAATGCAAATAACCGAAACAATAACTTGAGTAACAAAGATGTCTAGGATTGGATAGATCAACCTACCATGTTATAGTAACTCAGAGAAAAAACTAATTTACACATACTATGTATGAAGTATTTTAGCATATGCCAAGACAAAATCTAGCAATCCCACTGTTCTTTTTTCCACTTCATTGTCTTTATCATGTGTTTCCAGCACGAATTCATTGGTTAACTATTACACATGAAAAAACAATACACCTGAAAAGTTCAAAATTGAAACATGAAGGCATGTCAGTGCAAACTAAATCAAATCACAACGAAATATTTCTATACACTCTACTAACCTGAATTAATTGCCGCACTAGGTCACCAAACCCCTCTCCTCGTAAGTTCATAGATGGATCAGCTAGACAATGGTTGACATTTAAAGCACCCCATTGAAAGAGGAAATATATGGGAAGCCTCACAAAGGGCCTACCTTGGGCAGTTCATAGCGTTGCATCACGTGTATATATATAATTCGGCCTAGTTGGTTTTGCAGAAACAGTGCACCCTTGGACCGTGGGTCTGTCTTCCATTTAGTTTTGGTACTCTGAAAAGGCATAGAAGATGAATGGGTAATAACTTGGAGCGCTTAGCTAGGTCTCCATAGTGCGTTCTTCAATTGGCTCTAATCTACCCGATTGATGCAATCAACCACTAGTAGAAACAGGCTCATAGCTGGCGCCTCCTTTTTATACCACAGGCGGTTCCAGTTACGACGCGCCTGTGGTATAAATAGGGCGGTGTCAGAGATTTTTCGGCCGCCTGTGGAAACAGTGTTATCTCTATATCAATACCCCTTCTTCCTCCCCAACCAGAACACAGTTTCTCGCACCCATCTTCCATTGGGGGCGATTTTGGAGTTCCAGATTTCTTAAAATACAAGGGGAGAGGTTTTGATCTTCATTTCTAGGAAGGAGGTTGCTAAAAGAGGTTAGTTTATGTCCCTATTGCCTTAATTTGCTCATTCTAGCTCAATTTCAGCCACTTTTTGGATCTAGGGTTTCACCATGAGTGAGAGAGAAGAATAGCTAGCTTTTTGTCTTGATTTGTTGATATGGTTAGATGGGGTTGTTTAATATGGTTGGATAATGTCTCTCAACATGTTTGCTTCTCAATTTAGCTAGTTTTTACAAGATTAAACCAATGGTATGTTCTTTGTATATTTATGTAGAGAGATAATTGTTGATTTTTTTAATTATATGATAGGTAGGTTTTTTTATTGTCACCTTCCACATCATCTATCTATTTTATAATGAATGTTGTATTTATATAGTTATGCTATACTTAGGTTTTCTAATTTATGTCTCTCTCTCTCTTTATAAATTTTTCAATTTATTTATCAACATGTATGTATGTTTTATGAATGAGAGAGAAGAATAGCTAGCTTCTTGTCTTTATTTGTTGATATGGTTAGATGGGGTTGCTTAATATGGTTGGATAATGCCTCTCAACATGTTTGCTTCTCAATTTAGCTAGTTTTTACAAGATTAAACCAATGGTGTGTTCTTTGTATATTTATGTAGAGAGATAATTGTGGATTTTTTTAATTATATGGTAGTTAGGTTTTTTATTATTACCTTTCACATCATCTATCTATTTATAATGAATGATGTATTTATATAGTTATGCTATACTTAGATTATTTTTTAATTATGTAACTTAGGTTTTTTCCTTTAATCTCAAGCTTAACCATAAACCCTAGCTAATAAACCCTAGATAAATCCTTTGTAAACCCTTAGATCATATGAATGGTGTTTTACAGGTAGTGATGGAGAGGTCATTTTGGATGTATAATTTATCAAGACTAGATCCATCATACATAACTGAGGTCTAGAGGTTTATTGATGCTGCTCAAAACCATGCTTCAAGAACAAGAAAGACGCACATACATTGTCCATGCATGGATTGTAAAAATCTTGTTATATCTGATGACATTCAACAAATCCTTACTCATCTGGTCCGTCGAGGATTTATGAAAGATTACTTGATTTGGACAAAGCATGGAGAGGGTAGCTCTGCGCCTTATACAACTGGAATTGTTGACGGGTTTGAGTTCGTACACGAGACACAACCACCTAATACCGATGGTCTAACCACTGAACATGTTGTGCCAAATGTTCCTGATCATGGTTTTATTGGAGGAAATGAAGATCGCACCAAAACTAACATGGCTGCGGAAGATGCAGAATTTCTAGAGGCTATGTTCTTCATGAAAGGTATGGAGGCCCTAATGAAGGCAGCAGAAGAGCCTTTGTATGATGAGTCCAAGGGTTGCACCAAAGAGTTCACGACGTTGTGGTCTGTGCTAAAGTTGTTGGTGTGCAAAGCTAGATATGGTCTTTCTGATGCTGGCTTTGATGCGTTCTTAAGCATTATCACAGACATGCTTCCTAAGGATCGCAGACATGCTTCCTAAGGATAACAAAGTGCCTGCTAACACATATTATGCAAAGAAGTTAATCAGCCCACTCACAATGGGTGTTGAGAAGATCCACGCTTGTAGAAATCATTGTATCCTATATCGAGGTGATGATTATAGGGACTTAGACAGCTGTCCCAAGTGTGGTGCAAGTAGGTACAAGACAAATAAAGACTACATAGAGGAAGAGTGTGTTGCCTCTGTGCCTAAGGGAAAAACGAAAGAAGGCCCAACAAAAGACCCAGAAGAGTAGTTCAAAACCCACCGGCAAAGAAAAGGAAGAACTAGACTATTATGCGCAGAAAAAGATTCCTGCTTTGGTGATGTGGTACCTTCCTATGATCGATCGATTGAGGTGCTTGTTTGCTAACACAGAGGATGCCCAACTTATGAGCTGGCATGCTTCTGATGAGAACAAAGACGATGGGAAGCTTCGGCACCCAGCCGATGGACAGCAGTGGAAAGATTTCAATGAAAACACAAGGACTTTGCTAATGAACCAAGGAATGTTAGGTTCGCACTGAGTACTGGCGGAATGAATCCATTTGCTGAGAGGAGCAGCAAGCACAGCACATGGCCAGTGATCCTCACCATCTACAACCTCCCTCCATGGTTGATGCAGAAGCGAAAGTACCTTTTACTAACCATCCTTATCTCTGGACCTACAAAACCTGAAGTTGATATGGATGTTTTCTTGGAGCCCTTAATGCAGGACATGAAGATACTATGGGAAACAGGTGTTCAAATATTCGACGAGTACCGCAAAGAATCATTCACACTGAGAGCAATTATCTTTGTTACGATCAATGACTACCCAGCTCTCTTTACATTATCAGGGCAGTTCAAGGGAAAGTTTGGTTGTGTGGTATGCATAGATGACACCGCTTACGTGTCCCTAACTGCATCTAAGAAGATAGTGTACATGAGGCACAGACGCTTCTTATCAAAAGGACACAGGTACCGGCTGAAAAAGATGGATAAGTACTTTGACAATAATAGTGAACTACAGACTACTGCTCCATTAGGTAACAGTAAAGGCCAAAGAGTTTTCAGCATAGTCAGCAAACTCAAATTTGTTTTTGGGAAGAAGACAAAAGATGGAAAACCAAGAAAGAATGTCAAGCCAGCTCCAGGGGCTACATTCAAGAAGAAGTCAATTTTCTTCGAGTATTTGGAATACTGGCTAGAGTTAGACGTCCGCCACGCGATCGATGGTATGCACGTTCAGAATAACGTGTTTGAAAGCGTAATTGGCACCTTGTTGGACATGAAGGGCAAGACAAAGGAAGGATGAAATTCACGCTTGGACATGGTATAGTTAGGCATAAAAAAGAACTTCACCCTGTTAGGCTAGAAAATGGGAAGTACCACCTCCCAGTAGCAAGCTACAACCTCAACAATGAAGAGAAACATGAGATGTGTGTGTGGTTGAAGAAATTGAAAGTCCCATCTGGATTCTGCTCTAGCATATGGAGTATTGTGTCAATGAAAGACCTTACACTCAACAACTACAACTCACATGATTGTCATGTCATATTGACTACTTTTCTCCCTATTGCCATTAGGGCTATAAACCCAGTGTGGATAAAAGTTGCAGTTACACGGTTGTGCTACTTCTTCAACAGGATCTCACAAAAGGTGATTGAACGTGATGAGTTGGCGTCTCTTAAGGAATTCGCAGTGGAGACAGTTTCACAGTGTCGAGGGTATCGGTAAGGGGTACCCTCAGCGATGCGCATTATGCGGTTGCCCGTACGAAGGTTGGGACCCTCAATTCGACGCTTTAATCTTACGTATGCGCCGCCATCGACGGTCGCAGCCTCGAAGACGGAAATAGCGTCGAGCGAATCAATCGGGGCTCGAGCGACGACTACCGTCGAAAACGGAAGCGGGCTCGAGCGAACCGAGAGGCGTCGAGCGCCAGGGCACTGTCCGCCGCCTGACGCGCGCACGCGGGCGGAAGCATTAAATGCGCCTGACGCTTCCCCACCTAACACACAGGTCACGGAAGGCGTGATAGGGAGCAAGCTTCTGTCCCATCATTCTTTTTGCAGCTTTCCCACCGAACGACCCAGGGCATGTCAGGACGCAGGAAACAAGGATGGAACGTCTAATCGGGACCCCCTCGAGACACCCGAGGTCAGCGCTCCAGATACCAGCATATTACACAGCGTCCGACCCTCGACCAAACAGGGTCCCTTCCTAGGGACAAGTTGGGCGTCGACTGACTTCATCACAGCAACCCCGTCGGGTCCGCCACCATACCGTACAAGCATGCGACCTCAGAACCAGCACAAGGCGGCTGGCAGGGCAGAACACAGGAGCACGCGTAATCATCACCGAGCTATCAAGATGGGACGGCTCGAAGCTATGCCGTACGGAAGCCTCGAGTAGGTCAGCGCTCCATGCGGCTATCGATCCCTACTCTAACATCTATGCATGTACCCTGTGTCTCTCCTTGGAGCTATAAAAGGAGGGACTCAGGAATAGAAGAGGGGGACATCACAACACAAGAACACACACACGTAGTAGAGCTACACACTTCATACCACGCTTGTATTCGCCCCTGTACAAGCACTTAGGTGCAAGATAATACAAACTCTCTCCCCCCTCTGGACGTAGGGCCTTCTCTTGCCCGAACCAGGATAAATCTCTGTGCCTTCTTGCATCACCATCCGGAAAGGGGAGCACGCATACAAATTTACTCGTTGGTGTGACCCCCCGGGGGAAAAACACCGACAGTTGGCGCGCCAGGTAGGGGTCCTGCGTGTTTTTCACCGATTTCCCACCACTTTCCGGATGGCTACTCCTGCCTCGCCGCTTCCGCGCTCCACGGTGATTTGGTTTGGGAGTCTCGAGTTCATGTCTACGGGCTCCGGCTACGACATGATCTTGCTCTCAGTCAAAGGACCAGGAGGTGTCCGCGTTACGCCAGCACGGTTGAAGGCTCCAAGACGCCCTCACCACCACGCCTCCCCGCCTAAGAAGAGGCGCGGGCAGCACCACCGCGGCCCCTCTGCTTCAGCACGACCAACAACTCGCGCAAGGCAGGATGGGGGCCACAAGGCAGCGACACCGTGTGACCGAGCAACAAGCACGACGACTCAGCACCACGCGACGACGGGGGGAGACGCGCCTCGCGCGCCCTCCCCCACCGCAGCTAGGCTACTTCCACACGGGTTGTTCTCTCCAAGGGCGGCACTGCCGTTCGGGTTGGACAACGCCGCGGCGTCGCTCGCCAAGACGATATGCCCAAACGCTCAGACGTACGTGGAAAGACCAATGGTCATCCCACGTAGCTCTGAAGCGCGGCGGCCGACGTCCGAACTGCCGGACCTTTCCCGAGTACGAGGCCTCCGCCGTCTAGGCCCCGGACGATACTCGATCACCTCCCTCAGGCAACGATGGCTGGAGGAAGGACGTGAGTGTTTCCACGCTGCCGAACCGGACTCCGACTCCGAGACAGACAGCTATGACCCTACGAGGGAATGCTATCACCTCGACGGGGCGGCAGAAACCACCGACGAGACACGGGATGCTGCTGCGGGTGGTCGAGCCCCCGCGGCGCAAGAAGACCCCAGGACGCCTGGGAACGACGGACGGCTCGACCCTCTTCCTCAGGAAGATAGAACTGCACAGCTCGCGCAGCTGCGAGAGCTCAAGATGAAGCTCGACGAAGATCGCGAGCGCCTCGTCCTGCTCGAGCAAATCCTCGAACAAGACCTGCCCTACCCGCTGGGCGGAAGTATCCGCAGACGCGCTCGAGAGGTACATCGACAGATCGTCGGTGACACAGAAGCGGAGCAACCTGTCGGCCATTTCCCTCGAGCAGGCCAGAATGTAGTGGCAGCAACGATGCTGCTACGTAACATGCCAGAACCATCAAATTCCCAGGCCCGACGAATTCGAGATGAAGTTCAGACATTGCTCCAGGTGGCACCAGTTCAACAAGCCGAAAGTTCGGCATCTCGACGACGAGGAGCTGCCACAGAGAAGCGCGACGAACAGCCTCTAATCGAAGAGGAGGTGTCTGTCCAGCAACAACCTCCCCCTCGAGGTAGAAAGACCGCTCTCATCCTCCCTGCCGACAATCAACGTCGACACGACACGCGACACGACGTCAAAGAAAATAGACGCCGCCGGCACGGAGACGCGGAAGAACGTGGTTATAGCGCGCATCGCGGTGGGAGGTACGACAGCGACGAGGACCGGGTGGCCCCCGAGCCACCGGGCCCGCGGGTGTTCAGCAGGGCGATTCGCAGCACGCCCCTGCCTAGTCCATTCCGACCCCCAACCAGCATCGCGAAGTACAACGGAGAAACCAAGCCAGAGCTATGGCTGGCCGATTTCAGGCTGGCTTGTCAGCTAGGTGGCGCTCGGGGGGATGATCGAGCCATCATCAGACAGCTACCCCTTTTCCTCTCCGACACCGCCCGTCGATGGCTCGAGGAACTCCCTGCCAATCAGATTCACAACTGGGTTGATCTGGTCAGAGTCTTCGAGGGTAATTTCAAAGGGACCTACATACGGCCAGGGAACTCGTGGGACCTCAGCAAATGCAAGCAGAAGCCAGGAGAGACTCTTCAGGAGTACGCTCGACGTTTCTCGAAGCAGCGCACCGAGTTGCCACATATCCCCGACCACGATGTAATCTTGGCGTTTGTCTCGGGCACCACCAGTCGAGACTTGGTGCGGGAATTGGGCCGCAATCGACCTCGGACCGTCGACGAGCTGATGGACGTAGTAGCTAACTACGCGGCAGGGGAGGAGGCAGTCGGCGCCTTCTTCAGCACAGAAGGAAGAAAAGGCAAGCAGCCCGTCAACGACGATGGGACATCCAGCCGAGGCCTCAAGAAAAATAAAAAGAAGCAGAAAATACGGCAGTTCCACCAGGAAGACTCAGGTGACGACCTCGTCGCCGCCATGGATCGAAAGAAGCCGCGAGGCCCTCCGGAGGGAGGCATCTTCGACAAGATGTTGGAAGAGCCGTGCCCTTACCATAAGGGAGGCGCTAACCACAAACTCAAGGACTGTCGTATGCTGAGAAAACATTTCGACGGTCAGGGGTTCAAAAAAGATACGCGCGAGGACTCCAAGAAGGAGAAGGCTGGCGGCAAGGAGGACAACAAAGATGACGACAGCTTCCCCGCCGTCCACGACTACTACATGATCTATGGCGGGCCTTCGACTCAGTTGACCGCGAGGCAGCGCAAAAGGGAGCGTCGCGAAGTCTTTGCAGCAAGAATGGCGGTGCCCCAGTATCTTAGCTGGTCAAGCACTCCCATCACCTTCGACCGAGAAGATCACCCTGACAAGGTAGTCGCCCCAGGCGTCTACCCGCTCGTCGTCGACCCCATCATCATCAACACCCGACTCTCGAAAGTGCTGATGGATGGTGGCAGCAGCCACAACATCATCTACCTCGAGACCCTCGACCTCCTCGGCATCGATAGAGGGCGCCTCCAGCCAAGCGCCGGCGGTTTCCATGGCGTCGTACCAGGGAAAAAGGCACTGCCAGTAGGTCGAATCGACCTACCGGTCTGCTTCGGCACAGCGGCTAACTTCAGGAAGGAGACCCTCACCTTTGAGGTGGTTGGGTTCCGAGGCACGTACCACGCCATCATCGGGCGCCCGGGCTACGCCAAGTTCATGGCTATACCCAACTACACATACTTGAAGCTGAAGATGCCTGGTCCCAAAGGCGTCATCACCGTCAGTTCCTCCTTCGAGCACGCGTACGAGTGCGACGTCGAGTGCGTCGAGTACGGGGAGGCGGTCGAGAGCTCCACCGAACTCGTTGCAAGGCTCGAAGCCATGGCCGCTGAGGCTCCAGAGCCTAAACGTCATGCGGGCAACTTCGAGGCGACGGAAGGAACTAAGAAGATCCCGCTCGACCCCAACAACTCTGACGGCAAGGTGCTGACGATCAGCACCGACCTCGACCCCAAATAGGAAGCCGTGCTCGTCGACTTTCTCCGTGCAAATGCTGATATGTTTGCATGGAGTCCCTCGGATATGCCGGGCATACCGAGGGAAGTCGCCGAGCACTCCTTGGAGATTCGAGCCGGTTCCAAGCCAGTGAAGCAGCGGTTGCGCCGATTCGACGAGGAAAAGCGCAAGATCATTGGCGAGGAAGTCCACAAGCTTTTGATGGCCGGATTCATCAAGGAGGTTCATCATCCCGACTGGTTAGCGAACCCTGTATTAGTTAAGAAAAAGAATGGGAAAATGAGGATGTGTGTCGATTATACTAGTTTGAATAAAGCATGTCCGAAAGTTCCCTTTCCATTGCCACGCATTGATCAGATTGTCGATTCTACCGCGGGATGTGAAACCCTTTCTTTCCTTGATGCTTATTCTGGTTATCACCAAATAAAAATGAAAGAGTCCGACCAGCTCGCGACCTCCTTCATCACACCTTTCGGGATGTATTGCTACGTGACCATGCCATTTGGGCTTCGAAACGCGGGAGCCACGTATCAACGTTGCATGCTCCACGTATTTGGCGAACATATAGGCTCAACGGTCGAGGCCTACGTCGACGACATTGTCGTCAAGTCAAAGCAACGAGGAGACCTGATCCAGGACCTCGAGGTTGCCTTTAGCTGCTTACGCACCAGCCGGATCAAGCTTAATCCTGAGAAGTGCGTTTTCGGCGTGCCTCGAGGCATGCTCCTAGGATACATTGTTTCGCAGCGCGGCATCGAGGCCAACCCCGAGAAAGTCTCAGCCATCACGAGAATGGGGCCGATCCGAGACGTCAAGGGTGTGCAGAAAGTCACGGGGTGCCTGGCGGCTCTGAGCCGTTTCATCTCGAGGCTAGGAGAAAAGGCATTACCGTTATATCGACTCCTAAAGAAGGTCAAGCGCTTTTCTTGGACCCCCGAGGCCGAGGAAGCACTCGAAAAATTGAAAAAGACGCTGACCTCGGCACCAGTCCTGGTTCCGCCTCAACCTGCGGAGCCGCTGCTCCTCTACGTCGCGTCGACGACCCAGGTCGTCAGCGCGGCGGTGGTGGTCGAAAGACAAGAGGAGGGTCACGCACTGCCGATCCAAAGGCCAGTCTACTTCGTCAGCGAGGTGCTTTCGGAGACCAAGGCGCGTTACCCCCAAATCCAGAAGCTGATCTACGCCGTAATCCTTGCCCGCCGCAAACTGCAACATTACTTGCTTGGTCATCCTATCACGGTGGTTTCTTCTTTCCCCTTGGGCGAGATAATCCAGAGCAAGGAGGCCACGGGAAGAATAGCTAAGTGGTCGGTCGAGCTCATGAGCGAGACTCTCACTTACGCGCCTCGAAAGGCCATCAAATCGCAAGCCCTGGTAGACTTCGTCGCGGAATGGACGGACTCCCAGCTTCCCCCAACTCAGGTCCAGGCGGAGCTGTGGACAATGTATTTCGACGGGTCACTCATGAAAACTGGGGCCGGGGCCGGCCTACTGTTCATCTCACCCTTGGGCGTCCACATGAGGTACATAATCAGGATTCATTTCGCCGCATCTAACAATGTCGCAGAATATGAGGCCCTCGTCAACGGTCTCAAGATCGCTATCGAGTTAGGAGTCCGACGCCTCGACGTCCGAGGCGACTCCCAACTCGTCATCGACCAGGTAATGAAAACTTCGAGTTGCCATGACCCAAAAATGGAAGCATACTGCAAGGAGGTGCGTCGACTCGAAGACAAATTCCACGGCCTCGAGCTTGTCCATGTCGCTCGACGCCACAACGAGGCAGCCGACGAACTCGCCAAGATTGCATCTACCAGAGGCACAGTGCCGCCTGATGCATTCTCAAAGGATCTTCACGAGCCATCCGTCGACCTAGGCACGGGGGCTGGCGTCGACATCACCATCGCCCGACCAACCAATGCTGTCGATGCGCTCTTGGTGGAGGAGGAGGTGATGGAAATAGAACGACGACTGAGTCGACCATTCGATTGGCGCACACCGTTCCTCGACTGCCTTATCCGCGGTGAGTTGCCAGAAGACAGGACAGAAGCTCGTCGTATCGCTCGACGGGCCAAATCATATGTGATCTATGGCAAAGACAACGAGCTATATCGACGGAGCCCGACGGGGGTCTTACAACGTTGCATCACCGTAGAAGAAGGTCGAAAACTCCTCGACGACCTGCACTCGGGAGCTTGTGGCCACCACGCCGCCCCACGAACCCTTGTAGGAAACGCTTTCCGGCAAGGCTTTTACTGGCCAACGGCCGTGGCGGATGCCATCGAGCTCGTACGCTCGTGTCATGGGTACCAATTCTACGCCAAACAGACGCACCTGCCCGCACACGCTCTTCAGATGATCCCCATCACCTGGCCGTTTGCGGTATGGGGGCTCGACTTAGTAGGGCCTCTACAAAAAGCGAAAGGAGGATATACCCATTTGCTGGTGGCTATCGACAAGTTCTCCAAATGGATCGAGGCTCGACCCATCACCAACATCCGCTCCGAGCAGGCCGTCCTCTTCTTCTCCGACATCATCCATCGGTTTGGGATCCCCAATGTCATCATCACCGACAACGGCACCCAGTTCACTGGCAGAAAGTTCTTGGATTTCTGCGATCAGCATCACATCCGTGTGAACTGGTCCGCAGTAGCCCACCCTCGAACTAACGGCCAGGTCGAGCGTGCCAACGGCATGATTCTGCAAGGACTCAAGCCAAGAATCTACAATCGATTGAAGAAATTCGGCAAGAAGTGGGTCGAGGAGCTTTCCTCAGTCCTATGGAGCCTTAGGACAACGCCAAGCAGGGCCACAAAATACACCCCATTCTTCATGGTCTACGGCTCTGAAGCCATCCTCCCCACAGACCTCGAATATGGGTCACCACGACTCAAGGCTTACAACGAGCAATCGAACAAAGAGACTCAAGAAAACGCGGTCGACCAACTCGAGGAGGCTCGAGACATGACCCTCCTCAACTCTGCTAGATATCAGCAGAGACTCCGACGCTACCACGACAAGCACGTGTGCAAGAGGGACCTCAACGTAGGCGACCTAGTCCTACGACGCCGGCAAAGCAACCAAGGACGCCACAAGCTGACCCCACCTTGGGAAGGCCCGTACGTGGTGGCCGAGGTCCTTAAGCCAGGAACGTACAAATTGGCGGACGAAAAGGGGGCAGTCTTCACCAACGCATGGAACATCGAACAGCTACGTCGATTCTACCCCTAGAAGTCCTAGATTTACGATCCTACATTTTGTACGAAGACTTTGTAAATGAACGCATGAATAAATAAAGTCTTTCCCTCGAGCGGCTTCTTTCTGTACCAAAAATAGTTACGAGTTATAGTCTCGACGTCAAAAGGGGATGCCGACCATGACCCATCATAGTCCGCACCCCCTCGGGGGCTACCAGAGGGACGACCCCTCCCCAAGCGTCGAAAAAGCCAAAAAGTTTCTCTCTTTCCTACTTAGTAAACCTTGAACGATCGAGTAGACGAGGCGCCTCGAGCCCCTCGAGGACCGAAGGATAGCGAGCCTGAGAACACCTACGCCCCCGGGCAATGGAAACTCTACTCACTCCCTCACCCTCGAGGCGATCGAAGCTGTCTTTTATGAAAAATCGAACAAGGAACACATATGTAGGCGCAAAAAGAAATAAAAGAACCTCGAGTGGAAAGACAAACAAACATTTAACAACCACAAAAATATTGTATCGCTTAAAAACAGGATTAACAAAGTCTTATACAAGGGGCCCCAGGCACCCCGAGCAGGCTCGCAGGCCTCAGTCCATGGTACGATCCTCGCCACCCTCACCTCCGCCCGAGCCAGTCTCAGGAGGAAGCACCTCAGGCTCAAATAGCTTGGCCAGCCTCTCTCCAGGAGCCTCCGCGTCGTCGATCAAAGCGTGAAGCCTTTCTTCGTTCTCCGCGTCGGTCTTAGAGATGTCGGTGACGAAGCCGTGGGATACTACCTCCATGTCGTAGGAGAAGCCCGAGCAGACAACCGCCATCGCCCGCTTCACCCCGATGTGGAGGGCATCCCGCACCCGATCTCGCAGCGTCGCACCCAAGTAGCACAGCTGATCGACCAGTGCGTCGCCTCGAGAGTCCTCCCTCGACTCATCCATAGGCTCGACCTCCCAAGAGGTCGAGAGATCGCTTATCGCCGTCCGCACTCGACGGTTCAAAGCAACCTCAGCCTCGAGTTGAGCCTTGGCGTTGCGAGCCTCGGCTTGGGCGGCCAGAAGTTCGTCCTTGAGCCCTACAAATGCCAATACAAAGGAGCTTTAGGAAAAACTCAAGCACACCTCGAAAAGGAAATTCGACAAAGGGAACATACCTTTGATGCTCTCCTCTAGAGCCGTGTTCTCGCCAACCAATCTGGTGTTGGCACGCTCGATCTCTCTGTTGGAGCGCGTCAGCTCAGTATTGGCGACGCGGAGATCTTCGATCACCCTGCCAGCCTGAGCGACGGCTCCACTCTTCTCCAGCAGTTCTCCCTTCAGACGCTCGACGTCGTCAGAGAGACTGCGGGATCGAGCTCGCTCCATCTCGAGGTCTTCGAGGGCTTTCTTCTTTGCGTCCTCGGCGGCACCCCTGGCGACCTCATTGTCCACGTACGCCACCTTCATCTTCTGGAAGGTATCGCGGAGGGAGTCCAGGTCGGTTTGGAGAAGGCCCTTCTCCTTGTCCAGATCCGCAATGACGCTCTTGTAGGACAGGGCCTCCTCCCGGGCTCTGGACGCGGCCTCCTCGACCGTAAGAGCCCGCTCCCGTAGCCGCATCGCCTCCTCCTCCGCCTTCTTCGAGACCTCCCGGGCCTCGGCCAGAGCAGCCTCCCTCGCCTTCTTCTCCTCCTCGAGTGCTATGAGATCTTTGTAAGCCTTAAGCAGCTTTTCCTGCGACTCGAGGAGTTGATCCTTGAGGAGGGGAAGCTGCTCCCATCCGCCCCTCGTGGCATGTATGAAGCTGGATTTAATGCGAGAGGTCTCTTTCATATCCTGCGAATCAGGGGTCGGATGGATTAGAATACGGAAACCAGAAAACACCATAAAGATTGGAATTCAAGAAACACTTACAAAATAAGCTGGCCCGAGCCCGTTGTTGATGACGTCCGATAGGAGCCCCACCACGTGTTTCATCCAAAGGCGGAGCTCCTCGACATGCTCCCACTTCTCGACCTCCTTCTTGTCGTCGAGGAAGATATTGGGCTCAGACGGGTCGGTGGAAGCTCGGATACGAATCCGATCGGGACACCAGTTCTCCATTTCCTGATCAGCCCGCACCTTGACGCCGCGGAGAAAATTCTCGACGGTCTCGAGGGAACCCCCGTGGCGCAAGAACAGGTCGGCGAGGCAAGGGAACCGCCCGTCGTCATCCACCGTCTTCCACGTACCGTCCTTGCTCCCAGACGACCCGATCTCGTCCTCCTCAGAGGGAAAGCGGTCCTCCCACGCTCGACGCTCCCGGAGGAACCCTGGGGCGATCCCGTCCATGCCGTAGAGTGTCCTCTTGATCTCGGACTCGGGGTCGGTGGGGGTGCGCATCATGCAGGCGAGCGCCACCACTCCGTCCGCTCGCCCCGACTCTGCCCGGATCGCGGCAGGCGCCCCCGGGAGGAGCCACGCTGGGGTGGGAGGCCCGTACACCGGCAAATCTCCCTCTTGATCGCCGGGCTCTTGCGACGCCAGCGGCGCCGGTTCGGCCAAAATTTGAGGCGGGGGCTCGAGTGGCCCGTTCTCTTGGCCCCCCAGCTGCTGCTGCTGCTCCTCCTGCTGATGCTGCAGTTGCTCCTCCGGCTGGGGTCGCTGCTGCTGCTGCTCCAGTGACGGCTGCGTCGCCTCGCGCTCCCGCCCCTCCTCCTCCACCATCTTCCTTTGCGCCTCGAGGGCTCGAAGGCCCGCGGGCCAGGGAGTCCGTCCCGCGACGTTGGGAGTCGACGCTTCTTCCTCCATGGGTCGAGCGCCCCCGGACGCTTCGTTGCCATCACACGTATCGCTGATGGTAATGGGTTCCCCCTCGACCCCCAATCGAGAGGGCTCGGGGGCTCCTTCTGACGCTCGCGTCTGGGGGGGGCGCATCATGAGTCGGTGGCGGCGGAGTAGGCGCGGGACGAGGTGAAGCAATCTCGACGCCGGCTGGAGGTTGGGTGCTTGACGATCCTACAAAACAAAGGGTAAGGGTCAGACGTTATGATAACCGACGTAATAATATCGCGACACCCAGGAATTAACTACGAACCTGGTTCCGTGGAGGCGGCACCCGTTCTGAGCCTCTTGGCCATCGACGGTTGGGCCTGCTCGAGGGTCCGTTTCAGCCTGAGAAAAAGTAAGCATGTGAGGAAAGGTGAAAGAATGGGGGGACAAAGACCGCAACAACAAAAGGGCTTACCCCACGGGCAGAACTGCTCGCCTTCCGCCACCCCGACCAACGGGCCTCGAGCCACCCCGCGTCGGGGCGCTAGGCCCCTCGAGGGCAGAAACTGGCCTAGGTACGTCGGTCCCCGCCTGGCGGGCGCCGGGACTCGCGCTCCTACGGCCGGCGTCTCCTTTCTCAGAGGCCGCAGCGCGACCGCGAGTTAGCGGCCCCGACGCCTGGGACCTAGCCGGACCGCTCTCCCTGGGCGCCAGGGGAGGGCGCGGTGCGTCTTGGCCCGCCTTGAGCGCGGAAGGAGCGTCGGGCCGGGGACGACGAGATCCGCTCGGACCCTCCTCCGGCGCCTCCGTCCGGGGGGCGTCGACGTCACCTCGAGGCGGGCCCTCGAGGATCCGATCGAGGCGCGACGCCATCCCCTCGGAGTCGTCGCTACTCTCGTCGTCGTCATCGTCATCGTTGGGGGATTCTTCCTCAGGCTCCCCCCTCTGCCTGGATTTGGCTCGACGCGCCTCTAATGCTTGGCGGTCGAGATTCTTCTTCTTCTCCCCCTTCTTCGCGGAGTCCTTGGCAGACTTCAGCTTTTCGGCGGATTGGCGCCGTTTGTCGCGATCGACCTCGTCCTCCTTTACTGGAGGCCTCGAGGACCGGACATCAATCCGACCCTGCCAAAACTAAGGTAGACTTAGAAAAAAAAGAGAGGGGAGAGGGGAAACCTAGAATCGAGGATGCGCGCAAGAAGAAAGCGTACCAAATCGATCGAGCCTGCGTCAGGTCTCATGGGGAAGCCGTTGACATGCTCCGACTTAAAATCACCGGCAATTACGGCCCTGACTCGGGCCGCGACTTCATCGCCCGCCGGAGGATCGCTGGACATCCGACATGCCTCGAGGTCCCGAGACGAGACGCCAGGGCCCATCTCGTCCATCCTCAGCGGTCGTGACATCAGAGGGAGAACTCTCCGATGATGGACGGCCGAGAGGACGAGGGCGGCGGTCAAACCTTCCTGGCGAAGCTTCTTCAGGGCGTCAAGGAGAGGGTCGAGCCGAGGCTGATGGGCTTGGACGACGCCGTACGTCCAGTCCGCTGGGCGCTCCAAGATCAGACGGCCCGAGTAGGAAGGTAGGAGGTTGTCGTCGTTCCGCAGGTAGAACCATTGGGAGTCCCAACCGGCGTGGTTGGTCGACAACCCTACCGGGATGTACTCCCGCGGCCGGTCCGTCTTCCCCGTCTTCTGCACCAGATTGAGGCAACCCGCCCGCACGGGTTTCCTCACGCCCGTGGTTCCGGTGGAGGCGTGAAACAGCTCGCCCCTGTAGAGGTGGAGCCACAGCTCCCAGTGCGGCATCATCCCTAGGAAGCCCTCACACACGGCGGCGAAGACCGCCGCTACGGTGATGGCGTTCGGAGAGAAGTGCTGCAGCTCCACCCCATAATGGAAGCAGAGGGCCCGCATGAAGCGGCTTGGAGGCGCGCCCAGACCGTGGCGGTGGAACTTGGCGAACGACACCACGTAGCCCTCGGGTGGCTGAGGCGCCCTGTGGCTCGCTGGCGGCGCGATCCACTCTGGCGACGACAGCGAGGTGCGGCGGCGCAGCAGTCCCTCCTTCTCGAGCTCTAACAGCCGGCGCTCCGTCATCGACGACGGGCGCCAGTCGTCGGCGGCGACGAGTCTTACAGGCATCTCGGCTAACGGGACGGTGGGTTCGCTACGGCTCGAGGGGGCGTGTGCGCGTGAGATGACGAGAAAGCAAAGGCAGCAAAGGAACAAGAGCGAGAAGGCGGAAGGGAGAGGAACGGCGGTGACGCGACGACGTATTTATAGGCAGCTGTCCGCCAACGGACAGATCCGAGAAGTAAGGTAACTCCCCCCCATAAATGCGTCGCCTGACAGCTCTCTCTCTCTCCTCACAGGCCGGACTCTCCGAATTCCTCGCCGATACGGTGTCGTAACGTCATCCGCCTAAAAAGACGCGCCCAACGGGCAGAAAGGCGAACCGCCACGACCGTTTCCTTCCCTCGTAAGCCAAGGGACATAACCGCAAAAGTCTCGAGAGGTCGATGGCTGGCCCGCCGAAAGGGTTCGACAGCCGATCTCGAGCGCCAGAGTCAGGGATCCCCAGCGAGCGGTCGAAGATCGGGGCCTGCCTCGAGGGCTCGCTGGCGATGTTCAAGGTAGGGTCGAGACAGTCGAGAGGAATCCCCCCGAAGGGAGGCATCGAGCCGCTGGACTCTATCGAATGAGACCGGTATCCCCGACCACGTCGACCATGCTTTATGAGGACGCCTCCGGGCTACAGCTGACCCCCTCGAAAGGGGCACAGGTTCTCACTTGGACTACCCGCTAGGAACTCAATTTGGGATGGAAGACGCTCGCTCTACCGAGAGTACGTCGAAACCCCCGGGCAAAAACGAGCCAGTCAGAACCTTCCACCACAGGTGTCGAAAGCGTTTCTGCGAATTAGATAACATAACCCTCGAAGGAGTCAAAAACTCCTCCGAGGGCTCGGGGGCTACCCCCGCGGGGTCGCTCGCGCGCCCCCACGAAAATTCGACCGTAAATCAAAACCTCCATTCGAGCGCCAGCTCTCAAATGGAGGCTCGGGGGCTACTGTCGAGGGTATCGGTAAGGGGTACCCTCAGCGATGCGCATTATGCGGTTGCCCGTACGAAGGTTGGGACCCTCAATTCGACGCTTTAATCTTACGTATGCGCCGCCATCGACGGTCGCAGCCTCGAAGACGGAAATAGCGTCGAGCGAATCAATCGGGGCTCGAGCGACGACTACCGTCGAAAACGGAAGCGGGCTCGAGCGAACCGAGAGGCGTCGAGCGCCAGGGCACTGTCCGCCGCCTGACGCGCGCACGCGGGCGGAAGCATTAAATGCGCCTGACGCTTCCCCACCTAACACACAGGTCACGGAAGGCGTGATAGGGAGCAAGCTTCTGTCCCATCATTCTTTTTGCAGCTTTCCCACCGAACGACCCAGGGCATGTCAGGACGTAGGAAACAAGGATGGAACGTCTAATCGGGACCCCCTCGAGACACCCGAGGTCAGCGCTCCAGATACCAGCATATTACACAGCGTCCGACCCTCGACCAAACAGGGTCCCTTCCTAGGGACAAGTTGGGCGTCGACTGACTTCATCACAGCAACCCCGTCGGGTCCGCCACCATACCGTACAAGCATGCGACCTCAGAACCAGCACAAGGCGGCTGGCAGGGCAGAACACAGGAGCACGCGTAATCATCACCGAGCTATCAAGATGGGACGGCTCGAAGCTATGCCGTACGGAAGCCTCGAGTAGGTCAGCGCTCCATGCGGCTATCGATCCCTACTCTAACATCTATGCATGTACCCTGTGTCTCTCCTTGGAGCTATAAAAGGAGGGACTCAGGAATAGAAGAGGGGGACATCACAACACAAGAACACACACACGTAGTAGAGCTACACACTTCATACCACGCTTGTATTCGCCCCTGTACAAGCACTTAGGTGCAAGATAATACAAACTCTCTCCCCCCTCTGGACGTAGGGCCTTCTCTTGCCCGAACCAGGATAAATCTCTGTGCCTTCTTGCATCACCATCCGGAAAGGGGAGCACGCATACAAATTTACTCGTTGGTGTGACCCCCCGGGGGAAAAACACCGACACACAGTTTGAGATGTGTTTCCCCCCAGCATTTTTCGATGTGATGGTTCACCTTGTGGTGCACTTGGTTTCACAAATAGAGGCACTGGGTCCCATGTATTTGCATGAGATGTGGACGTATGAACGTTTCATGTCAATACTAAAAGGCTATGTATCAACTCGTGCTCGTCTAGAGGCGTCTATGGTAGAGGGGTACTTAACCGAAGAGGCCATTGAGTCCGGAGGTCCATTCTGCAATAGGGTCCTAAAAGACCAGGTTGCAATAGGTTTGCCTCTGTCAGGACACGAGGGTAGGCTGGATGGAAGAGGTAGGATGGGAAAGAAATCATACGTCCCAAAAGATTACAATTCAGTCCTCGAAGCACATCACAGCGTCCTGCATCAGCTCTCGATAATGGAGCCTTTGATCAATCTACACATTGAAGAGCTTCAAAAACATAATCATGGGCACACAGATGAATGAATAATGAAGGAACATAAGAATTAGTTCACCTCATGGCTAAGGGAGTAGGACATTCCAGATGGGGAAACACTCGAGGATCGCACCATCAAGGTCTTGGCATCTGGGCCATCACGCCAGGTCACGACTTGGCAAACCTATGACATTAGTGGCTTCACGTTCTGTACCAAGTCCAAAGACCAAAAGAGCATGGCACAAAATAGTGGTGTTCGATGTGACGCCTTAGACTCTGAAACTGGTGAGGAAACAACTTACTTTGGCTTTGTTGAGGACATATGGGAACTAGACTATGGTACATTTCAGATCCCTGTATTTCGGTGTCAATGGGTTGAAGACAAACATGTCACAGTGGACAACTATGGGATTAGTATTCTAGATCTAAGCAAGGTAGGCTACAAAGATGATCCATGGATAATGGCTAACCGTGCTGCACAGGTCTTCTATGCTGAGCAGGTCCTCTCTCCTAATGATAAGAAGAAAATTACGGACCATCCAAAGCACATAGTTTTCCCTGGAAAGCAACAAGTCATCGGAGTTGATGGTGTATCTGACTTGGATGAATTTAACCAGTTCAGTGACATGTCTCTCTTTGTAGACGACCATCCAGTAAGGTAAGGAATGTTGAGCAAAGCATTCCACAGAGCTCGTTGCCCTGGGTGCATCACGATGGACAAAGAAGAATAGTAGCTACCTAGATTTTATTTGTCATTTGCCATGTAATCTATTTATGATAAAATGTGTACCTTATGCTATGTGCCCTTCTCTATTTCTACATGTAAGACCCTATACTTATTTCTACATCTAAGACTTACCATGTCGTAACACTTTGATATCATATTGGTCTCAAACTTTTGCTAAGGGTTACTAGTGCCATTGATGTTCAATCCACCAAGTTTGGGATTTTTCTGATGTGGTTTGTTACTTTATCCGGTTTAATTGAATTTCCGTGTGACGTCACCCACTAATTAGCGCTTGAACAAAGTCTACCCCTGAAATAACTCCAAATGGTGCCAAACTTCTCCACAGGGTCTTATATACCATAGGAAATAAAACTTCCCTGTGGTTGGTGGAAAAACCTAGTGGGATCTAGGTGTAGTCTACCATTTTCCATCTCATTTAGCGCAAAGAAAAATATAATAATAGCTTGCATGACCAAAAAATCCTAAGATCTTGTGTGGGGTTATCATTTGAGTGTAGAAGCTTGCCAAAAAAATTTCAAGACATTTGGAGATAGGCATAACATACATGCTTCACAAACGTATAAGAGTCATTCCACCGAACTATGCTCAAACATATGGGTTCCTCACATTTATATTGTCAACGATAAATTGCACAAAGGAATATATTTTTCATAGCATTTACACACTACAATAAAGCTAAAAAAATTGGATTTACATTTTTCTGGTATTTCTAGAATTATTTATGTATTAAACAAGATATGAGGCACATATTCAATTTAAATTATTTTAAATAAAGCTGCATATAAAAGTACCTTAAACATGAAATTTCATATTTTTAACATGTGTCTCTGGTCAAGAGGAACACAACAAAATTTTTTTCACTAATTTAGGACAAATATTTTTGAAGATATGATTTTTTGAATTATTTAAATAATTTCTAAAAATATATATAAGGAAAACTTTAAATAAATTGAAAATACATTGGAAAAAGTCTACATAACCCCCCAAACTATCTAAGGTGGAGTACTTTACCCCCCAAAGTATAAAACCGGATATTCTACCCCCTGAACTTTCAAAACCGGTCAAATAACCCCATCGAGTGGTTTTAGAGGGTGGTTTTGTCTTTTTCTTTTTTATTTATTTCCGCTGATTCTTTGAAAAATCATAATAAATCACAGAAAAATCATAAAATAAAAAATTCAATTTTGTTGGACTCCAGATGAGTAGATCGACATAGTGAATATATAATATGATATACTTTAGTATAAAGTTTTTTCTGTAGCTTTAAATCTATATTTTCCTGTAATTAAATAGAATAATTCATATATGTAGTTCCTATGGTTCAATTGTGGTAAAATTTTTATGGTAGGCTCATTATTGTATGCTTGAACTATGGTAAAAATTTCATACTCATTGGATCATATATAACTTAGTTATAGATAAAGCATAGATTTAACAAGAATAAAGCTAAATAAATCTATAACTAAATTTTACTTGATCCAATGGATACGAAACTTTTACTATAGTTCAAGCATACAATAACGAGTCCACCATAAAAAATTTACCACAATTGAACCATTGGAACTACATATATGAATTATTCTTTTTAATTATAGAAAAATATAGATTTAAATCTACAACCAAAACTTTGTACTAAAGTATACCATATTATATATTCATTGTGTAGATCTACTCATCAGAAGTCCAACAAAATTGAACTTTTCATTTTATGATTTTTCTGTGATTTATTATGATTTTTTAAAGATTCAGTGGAAATAAATAAAAAAGAAAAATACAAAAGCACCCTCTAAAACCACTCAAGGGGGTTATTTGACCGGTTTTAAAAGTTCAAGGGGTAAAATATCCGGTTTTATACTTTGGGGGGTAAAGTATTCCACCTTAGATAGTTTGGAGGGTTATGTAGACTTTTTCCAAAATACATTTGTACAGGCGGTTGGCTAGCCAACTGCCTGTACAAATGCATTAGTACAGGCGGTTGGCTTAGTCAACCGCCTGTAGAAATGGTTTTTACAGGCGGCCCTCGAGCTCGCTTCCGAAATTTTTCTAAGTCTGGCGCCCAGTTCATTTAAAACCACACCGTCAGCCTGCCGGAATTTTTCACGCCGCCGTAGCCGCCCGCGACGCCGTTGCTCCCGTTGCCGGAGCACTCCGCCCTCGACGCCGTAGCCGCCCGACGGTGAGCCTCTCCTCGCCCGCTCTCTCTCTCTCTCTGCGTGCGTGCGCGGCGGCGGCAGGCAGGGCGGCGGCGACTGGTGGGGCCGGTCCGGGAAAGGGCGACGGCGGCGGCAGGGAAGGTGTTAGGCGCGCGCGTGGCTGCGCGGGCAACAAGGCGAGCGCACGCCGCGTGGCGCGAGGCGGCATGCGGGCAGCGGGCGGCGCGAGGTTAGGGATGGCCCCGACACGTGGGGCCCACCTGCCAGAGAGAGGGAGAGAGGGAGAGAGGAGGGGAGAGGAGAGGGAGTCGCGGGCTGGGCCGGTAAGGGTAGGGAGAGAAGATTTTCTTTTTTTACTTTAGTAATTTATTTGTTTAGTGAAATATATGTATGTATTATTTATAATTATTATTTCTTATGTGATTATATTAAATACTTGTTATTTCATATGTTAAATACTTATTATTTTATATGTGATTATGTTTTATAGAAATATATGTATGTATTATTTGTATAGAAATATATGTATGTATTATTTATAATTATTATTTAATATGTGATTATGTTAAATACTTGTTATTTCATATGTTAAATACTTATTATTTCATATATGATTATGTTGTATAGAAATATATGTATGTATTATTTGTATAGAAATATATGTATGTATTATTTATAATTATTATTTCATATGTGATTATGTTAAATACTTGTTATTTCATATGTTAAATACTTATTATTCCATATGTGATTATGTTGTATAGAAATATATGTATGTATTATTTGTATAGAAATATATGTATGTATTATTTATAATTATTATTTCATATGTGATTATGTTAAATACTTGTTATTTCATATGTTAAATACTTATTTCATATATGTAATAGCATTCATAATTATTTCTTTTATAAATACTTGTTATTATTTCTCTTTATATAGGTAATGAATTCATAATTATTATTTCATATGTGATTATGTTGAGGAAATATATGTATGTATTATTTGTGTCTATTCTTTTATAAAAACTTGTTATTATTTCTCTTTATATATGTATTAGTGTATATACCCCAGGATACATAAATTTAATTTTATGCATAAATTACATAGATTTCTACGATGAGTTCTCCGCACAAGGACGAAGCACTACAGTCCCAACCCACGGAGCAAGTAGAAGGGTCATCCGACCCTATGGAACAAGCTCGTGAGGTCATGAAACAAGTAGAAACGGGCGAAGCATCAGGTTCGTCCTATGAACAAGAAGCTAGCGACGACATGGAGCCTCTAGAAGTGAGGAAGACTCGTCGTGAATTGGCACGTGACCCCGATTACAATCCAGAAGCCGATGAGGTAAATTAGAGACATTCACGATTTTATGTAATTAAATGATTTCTATTCATAGTTTCTACATATAAACACACCCATGATTCACATGTCTATACTCAGGAGGCAATGTCTCAGTTTAGAGAGATGATGTCTCAGGAGGAAGTGGCACACGAAGACGCACCGGAACTGACGACCGCAACGACGAGCCCTGAGAGGCCATGTCAGTCTAGGAAAAGGAAGCCGCTAGGTTTGAAATGAGGCGAGGGAGGGTTGAACCAATTTCCAGATGACACATATGCCATCACAGATGTGAGCCCTAACGGATAGCCCTTAGCTCCAGAGGAGGCCCTACCCAAATACAGGAACGCAATTAGTTTCTGTGTGAGGGACTTTCTTGATATCACAGTTAAGAACTGGGCCGGTGTGTCAGATAATCACAAGATCAAAATTTGGGATAAGATTAAGAGAAGGTTCCAGTTTCCTAGGAATATGCCAGAAGATTTAGTGAAGGCATATACAATGAAGCAATGTGCGGTTAGTTTCCAAAATTGGAGGTCGGAGATGAATGTCAAGTATGCAAAGACAGGGATGGATCCGACATCCAAATACAATATTACTAAAGGGCAGTGGGCTGTTTTTCTAGAGCATAGGAATGACCCTAACTTCTTAGCTCGGAGCGAAGCCAACTCCCAGCTCGCAAAGAGGAACAAGTACCACCACCATCTAAGCACAGGTGGTTACCGGCACCAAGTTCCTAAATGGAGGCAAGAAGAGGCTGCAAAGAAGGCAGTAGGGTTGCCAGTGCTGTCCGAGCAAGTCGGTGAAAGGTCCGCGAATTGGATCCGTACTCGGAAATCAAAGGAAACCGAGATGGGTGTGTCCTTTGAAGACCCAATGCTTGATGAAGCAATGAAGAGCATCTTTGCAGTGGCAGGCATGCAGCAGGAAGGCAAGTTTACGCCATGAAGGGAGAGGGACATCCTTAGTGTTGGCCTCGGTAACCCCGAGCATCCTGGCCGTGTTCAAGGCATCTCATCCAAAGAAGGATGGATTCGGCCCTCAATGGGCAAATGAGTATAAGAAACGTGATCGGTATAAGAAACAAATGGCAAATTATTTTCAGGAAGAGGCTAAGAAAGACTTCCAAGAGATGATGGGGAAGTTGCTAGAAAATCCTCCTCCTGAGTTGATGCAGAAACTAGCGAGTGCCATGTCAAATGCAGCTACCCAAATGAGCACTCAAGCTCCCCAAATGCAGCTAGTCCCAGTGGTGTCGCAACCGTTGGTGGCATCAAGTGAAACAATCCTTTCCAAGCAGTGTCGCATCTACGGCAAACAAGGATCACTATCCAGTTGACGACATTGTTACTTCTACACCTTGCTCCCTTGTCATAAGATATGGGATTAACAATCATCGTACAAGGGAAGTAGCCACGGGCAAAGCGATCCCAGGAAAACCTAAATACCATGGTGCTGACATCCCTAAAGACTACTGCAGAGTAGAGGTATCAACCATGGTCCAAGGATATGAGGACGATATTCTAGACATCCCTGGTCCCGAGGACATTGTGAAACTAGAACAGGCGATAAACAATTTTATCCTTTGGCCTCAGAGGGACGTGCAACTAAGGGAGCCACCACCACCCTCTCAAGAGATACCACTAACCCAGGAGTCGTCAGCTCTTGTCGATCCTCTTCCTAACCCATCGCCTTCACCTCCCCAGTCTCTTCTTGACCCACCAGAATCACCTCTCTATGTTTTCCCTGTCCATCAACCATCTCCTCTCCATGATATTTCTACCCCACAGTCAACACAATCTCCACCACCATTCAATTCCACCCCTTCCCCACAACTCAAAGATCCAGAACCAATAAGTGAGCCACCAAAGGTGCCAAGGAAGAAAGTATTTCCGATACCTAAGTTGATTTCACAATACGAGCCAAAGAAAAAATCAGCTGGGCAAGTGAGATTTTTGTCAGGCATTGCTTCGAAACGCACAAGAGCATGAGATTTCTGAGCTAGCAAAGTCAGAGGTGCCGGCGCCTAAGGTCATAACTCCTGTCAATTTCAAGGTGCCAACTACAGAAGACTACAAGACTATCCCCAAAAATTACGTGTGGAGAAAGCCTCTACTCAGTCGGACCAAACTTATGAAGAAACCAAGTGGTATAAAAAGGTTTCATGACTGGTACATGAGAGCCTCTTCTGCTGGCATTGACACCATAAGCATGCGCATACCACAAATAGCATTTCTCAACCAGAGTACTGACAATGCATGCTCACATTTGATGACATGTGGGCACTGATGAACCACGAGATGCTAGATGTACAGATCGTAACGGCATTTGCATTGTAAGTGTTACATAGTTACACACATTGTAGTTGCATCCATTTTCAATATCTGACATGCTTCTGTCTTGCATAATGTTATATGATCAACAAGATTTGTATTTGGTTCGGACCTAAATTATTGTGCCGAAGAAAAGAATGCCTATCTCTGCCCAATAGATATAGCCGAAGATCGGCACACATTCTGGATCAGGAATGACAGCACAGAGGTACAGGGTTTGGAAGGTGCAGAACGGGATGAGAAACTCCGAAAGTTGAAACTTGATTTTGAAGCCAAATACGCCTTCTACATTGGACATTCACTAATAAAGTTTCAAGACAGGAAAGCGGTGGTGGCCCCGTACCACTTTGGGTAAGTGTGAGTTTACAAATATCTATCTAAATTATTCCAATGCATAAATGCATCATGGATTTAATTCGAGCAAGAGGCAGTGGATATGCTTCATCATTTATCCCAATGAGGGAAGGGTGTTGGTACTAGACTCCGCAGATTATCCGAAAGAAAGTTATGCTCCATAATCAAACTGCTAGAGCTGTATGTCAAGCTATGCATGCATACTTAAGCATAGTGAGAATTTGACAATAACATGGTGATTCTATTTGAGATCATAGGGCATACAGGTTCTATAAGATAAATCATGGAAAGTGAGAGTCCAAGAGACCAGGGCAACCATTGGAGGTTATACATTACTGGCCGGTACGTATAAAAATTTACTATTATGAATACAAATCATACACATACGACCACAGTTGCAACTATAATTAAATAACCACTCTCCTGTTATACAGTGCATAAAGCAACCACCCTTATCTGTCCTCTGTGGCTACTACGTGTGCGAGAACATGAGAGAAAACAAACGATATGCAAGGATCCCTGACAAGGTAATATAAGAAATAGTCTATTAAAGTTGGAAGTCATAAAATATATAATGTTTATAAACTTTCTTTGCAGGTATATAAGCAAGGGACGGCGGAGCGCATGGACGAACGTGCTTTAGACAACATAGTTGAGGACATCTGCTCGTTCATCATGAAGCATGTCATTCCACGTGAAGGTAAATATCATGATGATGAAAGCCAATTATCCAGGCCACAGTTCTGAGTGCTAACAGAGATTAGTAACCTCAAACTTACTAAAGAGGGTTATTAGAGGACACAAACAAACTTTGATGTATATATATATGATGTGTGATGATGGATATACTCTTGTAATTAACTTTATGTCTTTGAGCACCAAACTTTGATGTATACAAATGTATGTATGAGATGAAGTATTTAAATTACATGTTGCTATGTTAGAAGACCAACCAATATCAATATATTAAAATAATAACAATAAAATAATAAATTAATTAATTAATTAAAATATAAATAAATAATACATATTTTAATAAGTTTACACAGGCGGCTCTCTTAGGGAACCGCCTGTGTAAATGAACATTTACACAGGCGGTTGCCTAAGAGAGCCGCCTGTGTAAATGGTTTCTACTGGCGGCTCTCAAGCAACCGCGTGTGGAAATGAACGATTTATACTGGCCTCCAGCGCAGGCGGATCTGAAAAACGCCTGTAGAAATATGTTACCAACCGCCTGTATAGTGTGTCCATGTACTAGTGAACGGAAAAAGGCATGCATTCCAATACCTCGTAAAGCAGAAAGACAGTACAAATAAAAAGATAGCAGGGAGACTGAGGATTTCGTTGTGCAAATGACTCAACGTGCACTGAGCTATCTTCAATATTGGTGAGGCATGTGCTAGGTAGTTAACTGATAAGCTAAATAGACACATGTATATTTAATTGATGACTCTTCAAAATAGTACCTTAAATTCAAAACTTGCATAAACGAATATATACATTGTTCTTAATTCCTGACAACAAAAAGACCAGTAGATAATGACAGAAAAGCTAAAGTACAAGGACATATCAGTAATTCAATTACTTCTTTACTAATCTCAAGTCTAGATAGAACAGGAACTATGGAGAAAGTTGGTATTATAGGACTCTCAAACATGTGGCTTTCCTAAAATAGGATTTGTAACATTGACATCACTAAAACAACATTCGAAACATTTGCACTTTGTTTTTCATGAGATTGGGTGTATTAAGTCTCTTTTGTCATGTAAATACATGTATTTCTCTTCTCTTTTGACTTGTTTATCCTTCTATCATCTAGACATTGATTACGTACGAAAATTTCATCGGTGTTTCATCAGTCGTTCTTCACTGGGCTGGCTGACTGCCGCTGGCTGGCTGGGCAGCTGCCGTGGCTGGCTTGCTGCCTGCATTGCTGCTGGGCATGGCATATATGAAATGTACACATTCATATATAGTAAAAATTAATAAACAATGAGGCATATGCAATGAGGCACCAGGATCGCTGGCTCCATCGACACCAGGCGCAGGCACTCAATCCATCATCGGCACCATGTAGGGGAGCGAAGGAGGGTGCGGCGTGCACCAGATCGGAAGGGAAAGGAGGGGTGGTGGCCGGGCGGCTGATGGCGTTGCTAGGGCGCGGTCACGCTCGTACCGGGAGATGAATCGATCGGTGGCCAGATGAAAGACCGATGAAATTTCGGTACATAATCAACGTCCAGATGATAGAAGGGTAAAAGAGTCAAAAGAGAAGAGAAATACATGTATTTACATGTGAAAGGAGACTTAATATACCAAATATCATGAAAAACAAAGTGCAAACATTTCGAATGTCGTTTTAACGATATCAATGTTAGAAATTCTATTTTTTGCAAAGCCACATGTTTGGTAGTCCTAGAATAGCTATTTTCTCGCAACGACTATGGAAGATAAAATAGGTGGATGCAAAAAAATAGAAATCTTCTCAACGTGTTATATGATTCGCCTTGCTATGCCACCGTGCTCAAGCAAGCAGCAGCCATCCCTATGTCCATCACGCTGCTGCTCCTAGAGCTGCTCCATCACGACACAGATTAGTAAAGAAGCTGCCCATGCACCACACGATACACATCACGGCACATATTAGTAATGAAGCTGCCAACCACACGACACAAATCCAGAAGAGGGGTGAGGGTGCTAGCGCAAGAACCGACCTGGGTGTATTCTACCTCTTCTTACCGCATCCGTGGCTAAATCCTCCGGTGCCATGGCCGGGTCTGGCAACTCCTCGGCGCTGATGGCCAGATCCGTGGTGGGCTGGCGTTCAAGAACTGACACCTGCTCTTCCTTAATGAAGGTGATGGCATCTTCCTCAGCTTGCCTTGGTCCTCGCGGGTGTCGGAGGGCCCAAAGAACTAACGACGTCAGCGGCTCGGGGTGCGTGGAGGCCCTAGGGGTAGCAGTCACACAGATGGGAGGCGCTGGCGGCTGTAGCTGGCCAGCAGGGTTCCTCGGTGGGTGATAGCGGCCGCGGCGGGCTATGGACATTCAGCCACCGGCCGGTAGGGTTTTTGGCGTCCGGCGCGGGCTTCACGGCATCCTACTCGTTGGCAGCGTTGGCATCAGGATCGATGTATGTGCAGTGTTTTGCCGGGCATGTCCCATTTTTTCCAATCTCCTGTTTTTTAGAGCTATCAGGTTCGAACGTGGGTTTATTTGCAGATGACACGGATACCGCGTTTTGAAGCCTAACGGGGATCCCCCGCGTTGAAGCCTCAGGTTGATATAAACAACAAGTCACGCAATTGGGTTCAAGCCTATGAGAGATGACTTTTAGCCTTCGATTTTAATAAATACAATTTGTTAGATATATTTTTCTAAGTATACAATGGTTACACAATCTTGAGTGTACCAAATATATTTTTGATTGTTCCATTATTGTAGAAAAAAGAAAGAAGAAGATGAGACTGTTGTTGACAATAGATTGTGATCTAAGCCACACAGCAGCAAGGGCTAGCTCGCCCTAGGTTGAACACAACCTGAAACACGCAGCAAACAACTCTAAGAACGACTAAAGTGATCTAGAGAATGGCTAAACCCATATAGAGTTTGTTCAACGATGCAAAATCCTAGGAACACCTCCCGGTAGGACCCGTCGAGAGGAGCACGCTTTGGGTTTTTCTAGGACCAGTAAGGCCACCTAGAACACTGATAAATCTTGTGGATAGATGCAACAACAACAAGAGGGCTGAAAAGGGGTAAAAGAAGGTAGCAGATGTATTTTTTGTCAATTGGAATGATGGGATACCAGCCATGATCCTCTCATATATATAGAGGGGATGGTCCTATCCTAGTATGAAACCTCTTTAAGTCTGATTTTCCAAGTTTTCCCCAAGTCTGGAATAGTTCGGGTCAGAATTTAGAAGACCAAGGAACATGCCTTTTATTAGGTCTACCAGAAGTCCTGACTCAGGTCAAAACTCTCGACCTTTGTCGGAACTTTCGGTAGTTGGAAGTCCGGACTTGGGTGAGAACTCCTAACAATGGAGCATCTCCTCAGTGGCATAACTTCTTTATCCAGACTCCGAATTATACGTTCAATATATGTTTTTTGACAATCTCAATAAGAGGAACGCAATGGTGTAGTTCGTTCCATATTTCAACAAATTTACAAAATAAAAAAATTTGGTTGTTAACATATGTCCCCCTGTTTTCAAATAAATGATGTATGAACCTAAAAATATTTAATCAAACAAACTAAGCAACAACGATACCCATCTCATCAACTGCATAGTGATAAGGGCGATACACGTATCGACCATTGCTTGGTCAATACCAAAAACATAGCATTTTTCAAACACCTTCCGTACCTTGCTCTACATCTCTAGCATATATGCATTTCAAGCCTCAACCTTCAAACATCGGCCTAAGCATGAAGCCACCCAAATATCAACTTTTTCCAATGGGTTGGCTGACTCAACAACTTCTTGACTATATGATGATATTGAGTCGATTATCTATCAGCGTTAAAGAAATGGGTACAACAGTACTAATAAACTCAAAATATGTAAGATCACTCCCGGATAGACAAGCAATAGCATCGTGCCCCCCGAGCGAAGGAGCATCAGTAGTGGCAACTGGGGCCGATGAATATGTGTGGACAATTTTACCACATCATCCACCCATTGAATAAGAAACTGGTGCAAGCTAGAAGGAGCACAACGGTTGCCATGTATCCTATCTTGCCCAAAAATCAAGTTATAGCTCCCTTTCACCTCTACAACAAAGAAAGCAGTGGCCAATGTCTTGCTTCCGATAGTATGTTCCATCGATGCAACACCCTTTGCTGGAATTGGCTCACTACCACTAACACTGATGATAGTCATGTTGGTCCTAATCAGTTCCTCATTTGTACCACCAAGCTTCTTATAAAGTCAATATGGCATTAAATTCACAATTGCTCCACTGTCCACCAACATTCTATGGACTAGTGTGCCATTAATAATGTGGACCTTCACATGTAGTGGTTTGAGATGATTCACAGAATCTTTAGGTTTCTCAAAGATAGCACTTGGTGTAGCAAATATTAAGTTAGCCATCCTTGCATCATCTCCAATAAAATCACCATCAATGGACAAATATACAACATTGATGTCCATGTGCTCTGGAGATGGTTTGTAATCAACCAACTCCTCATCTAGACTCTCATGATGCACCTGAGCATCTGCAACAACAACGAAAGATATAACAGGGGTCGAATGATCCAAGGAAGTATCAGCAACCATGGAAACTATGAGAGTTGGCTTAGCTAATTTCGAGTTGGCTTGACTGGTTGGGGAAATCGGCTCAGCTGGCTTAGAGTTGGCTAAGCTGACAGGAAGAGTCAGCTCAACCAACTAAGAGTGAGCTAAGTTGGTAGGTGCAGAGCAGGTAGCCAAATCAGGGATTTTTGCTATGTTTCTTGATGATGGAGGTAAAGAAGCTTGTGTTGAGTTAATAATATCCTCCCTCATCTTCTCCAACCTCTCCTTCTTTTGTTTGTGATGTCTGGCATGCTACAAGTTTTGACTCTTGGTTTTCGACAAACCTGATGGGCACCTTTTGGGTTGGCAATATTGTTAGAAATATAGACAATTTTTTTTGATGGAATAGGAGAGGTTTGACCCCCTACTGGAATTTTATTGATAAATAATATAAATACAAATTACAGAGGCTTGAAGTCAAGAAACAAAGAAAGTAAGAAAGAAAATTAAAAAGATTACACATAGTTCTGCAGCCATAAATCTTTATCAGGGTGTAGATTTCCTTTTGCTTGTAGAATAACTAGAGCAAACTCCTTCTTGAACACTGCTTTGCATATAGACAGGGAATGAGGGATGCCATTGAAGATAAAATCATTTCTCATCATCTAGATAGACCAACACATGGTAACGATTATTTCCATGAAGAAAGGAGTCTGTAGCTGGCGCCTGAGTCCCTCAGATATTAGAGTAGTGTCAGAAGTATTAGGTATAATCAAATTAACGGTGCCCCAACATTGCAAAGAAAAAGGGCAGTGGAAAAGAAGATGATTGAGCTCCTCATCTATACCACAAGCACAAAGAACACAACTATAATCTTGCCGCTACATATTATTCCGTCTGAGGAGGGCCCTTGTATTCAATCTCTGCTGAAGAATTAGCTAGAAGAAAATTTTCCTTTTATTTTGGCAGGAAGATTTCCAAAGCCACTAAAAAGCTGAATGAACTGCCCTGTTTCCGATGAGATGCCTATAAGCATTTTTAGTGGAAAATTTATGGGTAACCCAAATATATGACCAAGTATCATGGGTAGTCTCAAGTTGAAAATGTTGCATGAACAGCTGAAGATCTAGGAACTGTGAAAAAGCTTCTGGGGATAAAGGTAGGTGGAAATAATGATCGTGAAAGGAGGCAGAAGAGGAGACTAGGTAGACTGTTGAATGTTGATTCTTTACAAAGGAGAACAGCTCAGGAAATACCTGACTTAAAATTCTCCCATTCCAAAGGTCTAACCAAAAGAGACAAGATTTGCCATCCTTAAGTGTTACCATGGCTGTACCCTTAAATTTATCTATCAATTTTAATAAATCCCACCACTAGTAAGAACCTCTGAAATTCACCCCCACAATTGGAGTTCTATTTCTTGTGTAATGTTTGTCCCAAATTAACTGAACCTAGGGGATCGTGGCTCTGTTAAAAAATTTATGCAGATGTTTGAGTAATAAACTCTCATTCTGAACATATAAATTAAGAGCGCGTAGACCTCCTTCTGTTTTTGGGAGACAAACCAGGGGCCAAGCAGCTTTGGGGGGTTTCTTGCTGGACATGTCAGAACCTCTCCATAAGCAGTGCTTTTGATATTTATCAATTTGTTTGATTACAGTCTTAGGGAGCAGGAAAGTACACATTGCAAAAGCTGGGAGGGCTGTTAAAACAGCATTAGTGAGTTCTAACCTTCCTGCGTCTGAAAGAAAGGAGGAAAATGCCACAAGTCTTCTTTCTCATTTGGAGACCAAAGGCCAGAAGTCTGCAACTGTGGGCTTAGAGAGACTTAAAGGTAAACCCAAATATGTGAAGGGTAGGGATCCTTTTGAACAACCAATGGTAGAAGCCAACATTTCAAACCTGTCATCATCAATATTAATCGGTATCATCATGGACTTATCAAAATTGACCCTTAGACCAGAACATTCAGCAAAATTTTGCAACATCCCCTTCAGGTGCAATAAATCAGCAATATCACCTTTCATGAAAATGACTGTGTCATCTGCATATTGTAGTATTGGGAAGTCCTGATCACTTGGGAATAGCAGAGGCAACGATAAGAGATTATTTCTGGCAGCATCATTAAGAATTGTCTGAAGGGAATCAGCAGCTAGAAGAAATAATAGAAGAGAAAGAGGGTCCCCTTGCCTAACTCCTCTCCTACAATGAAATACCTTGCCTAGAGTACCATTCAAAATAACTGAGGAGGTGCCAGATTGAAAGATAAGTCTCATCCAGTGCAACCACTTTGGAGGAAAGCCCTTAAGTTCCATAATTTTCAACATATACTCATGCTCAACCTTATCAAGGCTTTTTCAAAATCCAGTTTTAGGATTATAATTTCTTTCTTGGATTGATGACATAGATGTAAATATTCTAAGGCCCAAGAGATACAATCCTGAATAGTCCTATGTTTTATGAAACCATACTAATTCTTGTGAAGGAGTGCTGGAAGGTGTGCTTGAAGCCTATTAGCAAGGACCTTAGTGATAATCTTGACAGAGGTGTTCAAAAGAGAAATGGGTCTATAGTCTGATATTTTCATTGCCCCATCCTTTTTGGGAATTAATGTGATATAGGAACCATTAATACTTTGTAGACAAATATGCCCTGAATAAAAAGCATCAAAAAGCTTATAGAAGTCTTCACAAATGATTGACCAGCAACGCTTTAGAAAATCTGAGTTAAAGCCATCTGGTCCAGGTGACTTGGCAGAAGGTAAGCTTTTAACAACTGCATCAACTTCAGCTCTAATGAATGATTCAACTAGATTTCCCAAATCAGGAAGTAGGGTGAAATGAAGACTCAAATTAAAACCCATAGAAGTGAAACTGGTTCCACCTAGTCTTTCCTTGAATGCCAACCAAATAAGATTTGCTTTATCATCATGTTCTGTGACAACTAAACCATCCTCGTCTTGCAGTTGTGTGATTAGATTTCTTCTATACTTGGTTGTGGCCTGTGCATGAAAGAACTTTGTGGATGCATCACCAAGAGTTGCCCATTTAATTGCCCCCCTCTGTTTCCAATAAGCTTTTTGCTGTTTCAGCAAAGAAATGAGCTTATCTTCTAAGAGATTCCTGAAGTTCCATTCTACTAAACTAAGATCACGAAATTCTTCCAAAAAATTCACAAACGTGAGGATAAGCTTCACATTACTTATGATATCCTTAAGACTGGGCAAAGATTGCCTCCACTGTTTGAGAGCACCTCTTAGGTTCTCAAATTTTGCAGTAACTATTTTAGCTGCATCAGTATATTGAAAGGGGGTAGAGCAACCTTGTTGAACCTAGATGTAAAAATCTATGTGATGAAGCCAAAAATTTTCAAACCTAAAAATCTGACCTTTTGGGATCTGTGTGGAGATATTGATCAAACATGGTACATGGTCCGATGTCTCCATAGTCATAGTGGAACCATTGGTATTAGGATAAGTGGTAGTCCAGCAGGGAGAGGTAAAAAACCAATCTAATCATTCCAACAGTGGAGGATGTTGCTTGTTAGACCAGGTAAAACACTGACCCTTTAAAGGAATTTCAATCAGGCCAAGTGTACTAATAGCTGCATTAAACATAAGCATGTTTGAATAATCAGCACCTGTTCTGTTATGGTCACACGGATTTCTATAAAGATTGAAGTCACCCACTATCAGCCAATCAACAGAATCAGGCATTTGTACATTTTGAAACCAATATATAAATTCCTTCTTTCCGGCTGGGATGCAGGGAGCATAAATATTAGCTAGTACCCATTAGAGTTATTATGCACTAAAGAGAGAAGGATAGAGGTAGCAAAATTGTTTTGAAAAAGAAGGGAGCCTGAGAAAGTGGAACTTTTCCAAATGATAATGGAGCCACCAGAAGCTCCAACTAAAGGCAGAAACACAAAACTGTCATAGACAGAGGGGCAGAATTGGCGAATATACATAACATCAAAATGAGCATGTTTAGTTTCCTGGAGACATAAAACATCACAACTAGATACTGTGACACGGTCCCTAATGGTATTCCACTTCTTATCAGAAATTATACCCCAAACATTCCAACTCAAGACCTTCCAATTCTCAATAGCCATTAACATAAAAGCAAAATGCAGAACTTAAGAAGTAGACTAGCTACTTCTTAGACTTGGAAGGGCCAGCTCCCTTCTTATTATCTTCTAAGCTTCTAGTGTTCTTGCTACCCTCTGAACTCTCAGTCTTTTTAGCCTTGGGCCTTCCCACCATGCTTGATTTGGACTTATTAGTCTAAAGCTGCTCGTTAGAGATGCTAGTAGGGTCCAGCTGACAAAAGGTGCTTCCCAGATCACGAATTACAGAGGGTGAAATAAGAGGGGGGTTAGATGAACATCCCAAACAGTTATTATCTGAATAGTTGGTGCTTTTCAAGCCTTCAGTTCTATTATGAACACCCTCACTGCGCCTAACATTGGCATCATTGATATGAATAACCTTACCCCTTTTTGCTCCTAGTGCAGAGGCGGAGGAATAGGAGGTGGTGGCGTGATAGCCTCAGGGATGCTTGAGGGGAATAAGACTTCAAATAGCTACATCTTAGAAGTTGCCTGACCTGCTGAAGGATCAATGGCATCTCCCTCTGCATCTTCTTCAAGAAGTTCAAGACAGACCGGATCAGGGGGTTCAAAGCAAGAGAAATCAGAAATAATGACAGAAGGGGATGAACTGGGGAGGGAAAAGGTGAAAGTATTACTAGTAAAGAGTTGATTGAGAGCATACCAAGCAGGAGATTGCAGAAAACTTTGAGCCCATTCAAAAGAGCCAGGCTTTAGAAGCAGCAAGGTGAAGAAGTCAACCCACTGAGCTGAGATGGTGACTGTCGGCATAGACCTATCCACCTTAGAAAAATACTTAGCCTAGCATTGGATAGCAGCTGCACTTGGGCCCTGAGGAACAAAAGAAGTTTAGGCTAGAGGTTGTTGAATAGGAGGCATTGGAGGCATAAAGGTCTCAACGAAGCCCATCTGAATATTTCCAAGATCAAAAGGGTCAAACTCAGGCTGATCATTATGCTGATTTTGCCCATTCTCTTGCTGAAGGGGCCTAATATGAGGTTGCATCATATCCTAGTGATTCACTAGAAGTTGCAACTGTTCATTCTGTATATTAAATCCATTCTAAGGCTGCAGCTCATCAAAAGCTATGAGGTCTTCCAAAAGCACATCCTCAACCTGAAAGTGTGGAAGATTCTGAAGATTAGGAAAGTTGGGGATGTCAACTGAAACAACTGGAGCAGGTGGCGGTGGCAGCTGGAAATCGTCATCTAAGGCATCAGTGTGCCTACACATCCACTTGAGGTGGCGTGTTGGGAACTTCCAGTGCAGGCAAAGGTGCTTGGATAATCTCCTCAATAGGAGGGAGCATAGGGTCCTCATTGTTAATATCTGGCTAGGGTTCTTGTTCAGGTTGGAAAGGGATTAGCATAGGTGGGCCATCTTCATTGTGCTGCTGACTGCCAAAAACATTGGGCTGCTGATGAAGATTTCCATCGATGTCCTCTACTGCTTGATTGGGCCATGCCCCCCAGCCCATGGCCTGAAGATGCTCCAAGATGAAAGGTGCTGGCGGATCATTTGAAGGTGGAGGTGGCCCTTGTCCAAACTGACCAAAACCATGACAAAAGAAAGCATTTGGGTTGAAATCATCATCATCTGGGGGCAAATCTTCATCCTAAGCAGCAACACCAAGCATTCTAGTGTGAAGAACTTCACATTGAACAGTCCAGCTATTAGACCCAAATTCAGTCCCCTCACTAAAGACAAAGAACTAGGGGATCTCCTCTAAATCTGATACCTGAACCTTAATGATTGCTCGTGCCATATAATAGTGATCCTCCTCCCAAATGAGCAACACACTGAAAGAGGATACAACCTTTTCCAAGAGAGCTTGTGTCCAGAGGTCTAAATCAAGGCCCAAAAGCATTAACCAGGCTTCATGCGTAAAGGTAGTTGTCCTGTTATTCCAAGCTCTGTTGTGAGCAACAAAAGATATAGTGCCATTGTCATATTGATGGGGGCTGTTGTCAATGAGCAAATCCTTGTCCAGGAGATAATTAAAACAAACAAAAGCTTGCCCATGGGGGCATGGCTGCATAGTTCTATAACCCATTCTAGCATGATTGTGAAGGAAATCATGCAGGATGTTACGAATGTCCATAAAATCGATCGGCCTCTGAGGAATAGGGTTAAAGGTTGCAATGGCTAAATCATTATTATGCTAGGAAACATGACCAACGACGACACAACGCATAAGCGGGCAATCATTGATCATATGACGTTGAGCTCCATGCGGGAGAAAGCTTGTTGGATCAATGAAGTGGTAAGCCATTGAAATCTACTACGATGAAGAAGGCATTACTATAGCAACTGGGGTTTTCTCAAACCAAAATCTTGAGGCATTTATTACAAATGACTAGTAGCAAACTGACGATAATAGTAGCAAACTGACGATAATAGTAAAATCTAAACCGAATTTAAAGATAAATAACTAAGATGCATTGCCTCAAGATCTAAGCCTAGTATAACGGTGTTGTGGTTAGAGAGCTGCCTAGTGATGGAGTTAACTGAGGACTGGAGGTCTATGATAACTCTGTCTAGCCTGCGAATGTCCTCATCAATATTTACTATAGTCTTGCGACGCTTGGGAGGTGTCTCAAAAGTATTGATAGCATGCTTCGGGGCTGCCTTTTGGAGAGATGAAACGGACTTTGGCTGCTCTAATCCCTTCAAAGTAAGGTCTCTCCTCCTTCGTAGTGGAGCGGATGCTGCTGATCTCGCCGCTCCGGTTGGTCTTGACTCCAACGACCCTCTCATTGGGTCTAGGTGGAAGGATCCTCGTGCCAGTTGGCACCTTGATGGTGGTCTCCTTCTTGGATGATGGTCCCTTGAGAAGTAGGGGTTGTGGCGGTGCGGTGAGAACTGGTTGAGCATGGTAGGATTGGGCGGAGCTGCGCTGGCGTAAAGGCATGGCTTCTAGCTGTCGCTCTGTGTTGGCCAGGACGAGGGCACGGGCGTCGGGGTCTTCCTTTGGCTTCATGTTGAGGTCGTAGGGAACGACTTCCCAATCGTCGTGGAACTCTTCGACCATTGGAGCAGCGAGGGACTAAATAAGCTCTAATTGAAGAAGAAGAGAAGGCTTGGGTGGATTGGTGTTTGAAAACTGACGTCAGGGGTCTGTTTATATAGGGGTCAAAAAGTGCCTCTAGGGGTTGTTTGGGTTGCTCCCGTCGATGTGCGTGAGAAACTTTCCGTCTGAAGGATTATTTGGATTACCATAAGTGTGTTATCCATAACGGAGGAAATCAGGACCGAGAGGGCTCAGGAGCTGGGCGCCCGCTCTCTTGATCAGGGCGCCCGCCCTGTGTCTGGCCCCTCTGTGGGTCCGCTTCCTCGAGCGTGTTTCTAGATGCAAAACTAATTAGGAAAATATATGTATGACCAAAAAACGTCAGATTAAAAGTGTCGGGCTCCAATTCTCCACGGGAAGGTAAAAATGGATTACGTCTATTTCTTCTGATTCTTCATTGGGCTCTAAAAATAATTTAAGACGTTGACCATTAACCTTGAATAACGTACCTTCGTCAGTTTGAAGTGTGATAGCTCCGTGGGATGATGAATTGATTACCTTGAATGGTCCTTCCCATTTACTCTGGAGTTTTCCATGCCCAAAAAGCTTCACCCTGGAATTAAAAAGTAATACCTTATCTCCGGGTGCGAACTCCTTCTTCTTGATCCTCTTGTCATGCCACCTTTTAACTCTTTCTTTATAGATCTTCGAATTGTGATATGCCTTCTCTCGCCATTCTTCCAATTCTGATAGTTGCATTCTCCTATGATCTCCAGCAACATCTAGGTCCATATTCCATCTCCTTATGGCCTAGTGTGCTTTGAATTCTAGTTCAACAGGTAGGTGGCAAGTCTTCCCGTACACCAATTGGTATGGAGACATCCCAATTGGGGTCTTGTATGCTGTCCGGTATGCCCAGAGTGCATCAGGTAACTTGTCTTTCCATGCCGTTCCCATTTCATTCACTGTCTTCTGAAGAATATTCTTGATTTGCTTGTTGGAAGTCTCTGCTTGGCCACTTGTCTGAGGATGATAGGGGGTAGCGACGTTGTGACGGATTCCATGTTTTGATAGATATTGCTTGAAGCGTTTGTCAATGAAGTGTGCTCCTCCATCACTTATCACTACTCTGGGAACTCCAAGTCTGTGAAATATAATTTCTTCAAACATCCTCTTTGAACTGATGTTGTCGGCATGCTTGCAAGGTAATGCCTCTACCCACTTGGAGACGTAGTCAACTGCCACCAAGATGTACTCACACTTCTTTGATGGAGGAAATGGACCCATGTAGTCTATTCCCCAGACATCAAAGAGCTCAATCTGAAGGTTGTTGGTGAGTGGCATGGCATCTTTTGTGTTTATGTTTCCGTGCCTTTGACATGGCCCACATCTTCTGATATATTGCTTCGTGTCTTCATACATTGTAGGCCAGTAGAATCCACACTGCCAGATCTTTGAATGTGTACAGAATGCTCCATAGTGACCACCATATGGTGATGAATGACATATGTCGATGATCTTCCATCCTTCCTCAGTGGTCACACATCTCCTGAGTAAGCCATCAGAGCATACTCGGAAGAGGTATGGCTCATCCTATATATGTGAACGACTTTCTTGAATAAGCTTCTTCTTGTTTGCTCCTGGTGGTACATACCCTGAAACCATAAAATTAATAATATCTGCATACCAGGGGTCAGACCTGTTAATCCCGTAGAGCATGTCATCTCGGAGTGAATCATTGATGGGGGTTTCCTATGGATTCTTAAAATACATTCTAGACAAGTGATCATCAACAGAATTTTCTACTCCCTTTTTATCTTTTATTTCTAAGTCAAATTCTTGAAGTAATAAGATCCATCTAATCAGGCGAGGTTTAGCATCTTTTTTTAGTGAGCAAATATTTTAGTACAGCATGATCAGTGTAAACAATTATTTTAGCTCCAACTAAATAAGATCTAAATTTATCAATGGCAAAGACAACAGCCAGAAGCTCTTTTTCAGTGGTTGCATAATTAAGTTGTGCTCCTGTCAAAGTTTTACTGGCATAAGCAATTGCATGATGCTTCTTATTTTTAGTTTGTCCTAGAACTGCCCCCACAGCATAATCACTAGCATCACACATAATTTCAAAAGGTAACGACCAATCAGGGGGTTGAATGATTGGTGCAGAGATGAGTGCATTCTTTAATAAATTGAAAGATGTTAGACATGCATCATCAAATTCGAAAGGAGCATCCTTGGCAAGCAAAAGAGTAAGTGGTCTAGCAATAAATGAAAATTCTTTTACGAATCTGCGATGAAAACCAGCATGGCCAAGAAAGCTTCGAATTCCTTTTATATTCACAGGTGGAGGTAGTTGTTCAATTACTTCAATTTTAGCTCTGTCTACCTCAATACCTCTTTTAGACACTAGGTGTCCCAGCACGATTCCTTCCCTAACCATAAAATGAGATTTTTCCCAATTAAGGACTAAGTGCTTTTCTTCACATCTTTGCAAAACCTTGTCTAAGTTTTCAAGACAACTATCAAAAGTTTTTCCATAAACAGAGAAATCATCCATGAAAACTTCCATAATCTCTTCAATCATATCAGAAAATATAGACATCATGCATCTTTGAAAAGAAGCTGGTGCATTACATAACCCAAAAGACATTCTACGGTAAGCATAAGCTCCATATGGGCATGTAAAAGTGGTTTTGCTTTGATCATCAGGATGGATCGGGATCTGATGATACCCTGAATATCCATCTAAGAAACAGAAGAACGAATGGTTCGCTCATCGCTCTAGCATCTCATCTATGAATGGTAAAGGAAAATGATCCTTTCTTGTGGCTTTGTTCAGTTTTCTATAGTCTATGCACATCCGCCATCCTGTGACGGTGCGTTGCGGAATTAGCTCGTTCTTTTCATTCATAATGACAGTCATGCCTCCCTTTTTAGGCACAACTTGAACGGGGCTTACCCACTCACCATGCGGCACAGGATATATAATCCCTGCATGCAGCAACTTTATAACTTCCTTTTTAACTACCTCTCTCATAGTGTTGTTAAGTCTACGTTGAGGTTCTCGAGAAGGTGAAACAGAAGGATCTATTGGAATACGATGGGTACAAATCATAGGACTGATTCCTGTAAGATCTTGGAGTGAGTAGCCGAAAACTGAGTGATGTTTCTCAAGAATGGTCATTAATCGCAGAGTTTGCTCCTGAGTGAGTTTATCACTAATGATCACAAGAAACTCTGGATTATTGTTTAGGAAAGCATAGATAAGACCGGGTGATAAAGTTTTAAGCTCTATGGGAGGTCTAGGCGTTTCTGCAAACTCATCTAAGGGTTCAGGTTCAGAAGGTTCGGCCTCTTCTTCTGTGAAGAAAGGAGCTTCGTCTTCTAAGTCTGGTTCGTCTAAAAGCTCTAGAGATGCAGTCTTTACCTCCTCCATAGGATCAGGCAAAAGATATGACTTGGCCTTATTATTTAAGGAGTGTGAAATTGTTATTGGAAATTTAAAGGTTTTCCCAAAAGAAATGTGTAGCTTTCCAGTATGACCTTCATAAAGGAGTCTTCTAAAAGGTTGTCCTATCAACAAGTCGAAGTCCCATGTATCAAAGATATAGAAGTTCAAATGAACCATGGAGCCTTCTACCGTAAGAGGTCGGACATTAATAATTCCAAGACTGGGGACTAATCGTCCCGAAGATTCCTTTATGACTTTTGTTGTGGGGGTTAAAACCAAATTTTTAAATAATTTAAGTGCAAAATATTCAGACATGATTTTGATCCCCACAACAGGATTATAGAGAGCATCAAATCGATCAGAATCATAAGCACAACGTATAGTTATAGAGGGTGTGTCCAAACGGATCACATCAGAGGAAAGCTCTGATTCCTCCAACCATTCGCTACTCATGACTGCGATAAGCTCTCTCAATTGATGTTCACTTGGCAAACAAATGCTAAAATGGCCGTTTTGGGGTCTGTCTATAGAATGGTAGTTTGAAATGTTTCCAAAATCGGCAAAAAGATCAGATTCTATATCCCGCATGAAGTCAGGTGGTGGAATTTCTTCCTTTTGTGGCTCAGAACTTGGGATAGCTAAAGTAGATGGAGAATTTGGCAGAGTGTCTACTTCGTCTTTGTGGGTTTCATCATGAAGGGTATTATCCATCTCAGCTTCTAGGATTCTATCTAAGATCACTCTAGCATCATCAGTAGAGATGCGAAAGAAAGAACCTCTAGACATTGTATGTAGCATTTGTTTATGATCTTTCTGAAGACCTCTTAAAAAGTGAAATAAAAGAACAGGGTCTTCAAGATTAAGGTTTGGACCAAATTCTAAAAGATCAGAAAAATGTTTCTAGGATTTTCCCAAAGTTTCATTATCTTTTTGTTTAAAAGATAGGACTTTGAGTCTAAGGTCGCCGATACGGTCGAGGGAATAAAAATCTAGACAAAAGTTGGTTCGTAAAACTCCCTATTCCCCTCGTTGTTGACTTACCTTCTGACTATACCATTGTCTAGCTTCTCCCCTTAAAGAAAAAGGAAAAAGCTTCCAACGTAAAGTTTTATTAGAAATGCCTTCAATGTGAAGACAGTCACATGTTTGCTCAAAATCTCTAATATGAAGGTAAGGGTTTTCGTCTTTCTTTCGTGAAAAAGATAGGTTTTGAATCATGGCAATCAACCTAGAACTTAACCTATACTCGGATGTTTGGATAGGCTGTGATGACTCCCATGGTAAAAGGTCAGTTACTGAAGGGATTGCAGACTCATGGATCGATTTAGAATTTTGGTTTTCCATAAGGTAAAAGTAAAGTAAATAAATAAAGAATATAAAAGATAACAAAAGATAAAAGTATAGATACAAGCTAGTAGTAAGACTCAAGGTTATCTCAGCAAACCGTCTTTCTCCCCGGCAACGGCGCCAGAAATGCTTGTTGATATTTGGGAACGCAATAAGGAATTGATCCGCAAGCGCACTGATATCGGTGAGCACTTCACCCGGGAGGTTATCCAGAGTATCGTATTTATTTTTTTACCACTAGGAGAAAGAGTGCATCTGACTAACCCAGTCTATTACTGCTAACCTTTAGGCTACAAAGAATGTTTCTCGATGTGAGTGATAAATAGAGAAGACTACAACCGTAATCTCTTTCTAACATTGGTAAGGATGATCTACTGTTCTATTGGGGAAGCTTATGGAATCTAGACACCACAGAGGATGTTCAACCCGCACCTATAAACCCTATCCTTCCTGCTAACGAGATATGGTTTGCAAAGGTAACTCAGAAATATCACGTTCCTCGCTACTACCACGGTCTAGCTAGTCAGGGAATATCTATGAGTATCCTAGCCCAAACACCACGTCTACGCTAGAGATGATTACTCTAAACTCTACGCGAAGAGATTAAAGTAAACTCATAAACCAAAGAACAATAAAACAGAACTTACTAGAATATAGAAGTCGAAATACTGAAGAATCCTAGGAGCAAGCTTCGGGTTAGGAGAACATGATCCCGCAGGTACAACCTCAGAGTAGACACCGACAGGCCGGGCTTCCTCCGATCTACACCTCCACTCTATCTCTCTCAATCTAGTAGAAACTAGAAGATCTAATTCTACTCACATTGGTTGCTAAACCATAAGTCTATTTAGAGTGGAGGTATTCCTTCGAGGGCTCCTCTCAACTCTATGATGAACTTGTCTCCTCCAGGGGCCAGGGGGTCTAGTTTTATAGTCCCCTCCAGTGAACGTGAGCCGTCGGATCAAACCGACATTTATTGGACAGTTATCCTTGATCCTTTAGGTCGGTGGAGCTTGATCCGCGAAAAGAGTTCTGATTGGAGTCCAGAGGGGGGCGGGCGCCCTGGGCCAGGCCCCGTTCGGCCTCCGCTTCGTTCTCGTGGCTTCTGGAGTCTTCTAGATGGTAGAAAATTGCGCGGTGCGTTGATATCTCTATGTAATCCCGACATGTGGGCTTTTCTTCCTTATTTCCTGATAACCCCCTACAAAAACAGATAAATAACAAAACTCGTGGAATTCTATCAGATCAAACCCTAATTCTAGGTGTTGTTTGCATATTGGTCCTTTCTCTTGTTTATTTAATATTTAAAATTGATACTTAAGAACCGTCAACAAGAATGAACTTGGAAGAACTCATGATTCTATTCATACCCCAAGTGGCCTTCTTCCAAGGAATCATGCTGTCCAAGGTAGCTTTGCCTTACTCTTCTACTAACAAGAAAATAAAAGAACTACAACTAGACAGTGGAGATGGAGAATGGCTCAAGTGTTGGTATGCGTTGAGAGGGGGGTATAGCCCCCTATTTATATAGCTGAGTGAGGCGGTGCTCTCCCACAATTTGCGCATAAGCACTCAATCCACCGACCCTAGGGAGCGCCATGCAACCACACAACAAAGGCAGTGCTGAGAGGGCTCAGTTAGGGGCCGGCCAACCCAAGGGACCGGCCAGTCCATGGGTTGCGCCCCTCGGCCTCCACCTTCACGTGTTGGACCTTGGGCCTCTTCTCATGAGGGCTGTGTCAGGGGGAATTGCTCTATAGAAACTTCACTTGACGTTTTGGTTATTTGATAGCGTAATCATGCGTTGAAAAGAGCCTTTTTGTGGTGTCCTCATGTATTTGTGCACATGTCCTGTAAAAAATACAATCTTCCAAACATATGTGGAACTAGGTTAGAAATAAATACATATGTGATGTTGGTTTGCCAAATTTCCCTATTTTTTATAGTAATTGATGGTCAGATTTCTGACTTAATGACCGTCAACAACTCCCCCAAGCTAAACCTTTGCTCATCTCAAGCAAATTTTCAGTTGTTTTAGGGTTGTTGATCAGGAGTTGCTTCAATGCCGATACAATTCATAAGTACCAAGGTTGTAACAAACTAGTCCTCCTTGATTTAAATAAGTTGGCAGTTTTATCTATCCCTTTTGACTTAAAATTCTATGGGACTTTTGCTTTCCCAATCCTTAGGTGGTTGCAAGATAGAACAACATAATGATTTACTAGTCTTTTATTCTTTGATCAACCTTTTATCCGGAGGATTTAGAATTTTCACAAACAAGTTCCTCAAATGGGTCACTTATTGTACTACATAACGTTGCTAAGTCAAAGACTAGATCCATGGTGATGCAAGACATACACTTCGACAAAGATGTGCAAGTGTATAGAATATTTTTGTTCCATTTGCTATTTCTCTCCCTCTTCCATCACATAGCTTTTGGGAAGATTGGGCTATACTTTTTTTTGGCTCATGCTTCTTTGGCATGGCATCTTTTCATTTCCATGCTCTTTTGACATGGTTTATTTTGGACTCATGCTTCTTTGGCATGGCATCTTTTCATTTTCTCCATGCTCTTTTGAAATGGTTTATTTCTATACAGTCCAATTCTCCTTCTTGCTGAGATTTCTAGAAGAGAGGTTTATAACATAATGGAATTTTTATTTATGGATGTGTATCTCTTCGAGTCAGCATTTTATTTAGTGTGTTCGTGATCTTGATCATGAGTGTATGAAGGATATCTCACAAGGTTCACGTGAATTTGACAAAGCTTAATGTAAGTACAAGCAGCATATGACTAAAGGTTGAAATTGGGATTTATGTCATATAGCTATGGTAGAATTTTATAATCATTGAGGAACATTTTTTTTTAAAAAAAGGAAACTCTAGATTTCAAGTTTCTCTTAGAACTAAGACATAGCATAATCCATTTAGAATCTCATAACTTGCAACAACTTAGAAAAGGAATCATGCTTTTGCAACCCATGAGTTTCTCAAGTCATAGGTTAAGACGTGTTACCCATCAAACTTAAACATCGGGGAATACTAAGTCACAAACTAGGCACATGATGAATTATAAACAGAGCAACTATTCATCATTTCAACATAGGGAGGACTTAAGCATTCATAGTCACATATGAGAGTGGAAAACATTATTATTGTTACTTGGGTTGAAAACTTTATTCGAATAATGCAACAATTTTTTTTTGGAAAGAGTAATAAAGAAAGTGATAGGAAAAGATACTTACCTGATTGGGGGTCCTCCCCCAAGCTTATCCTTTGCTTATGGCTCACTTTTTATTTTGTTTTGGATGATGTAGATTCAGCTTCTGGGACCGGTACCTTATTTCGCCATACCATCTTGGTCTTCTTTGGTAATGTGGGAGTGGCTTTTGCGATGTTTACCTTGGGTTGCCAGGCCTTCTTCTTCATCTCTGGTGGGGCAAATGCGACTTTGACCTTTCTGTTCATCTTTGGTGCAGCTTCAAATTTACTTGGAAATTTTTCCTATCCTTGTTCCTTCTATATCCTTGTCTTTTCAACCTCTTTAGGAGTTCCCTTACCCTTTTTCTCTAAATTTTTCTTGTTGGTCTTCACAAGTTGGGGCTGGATGTACACCTCTTGTAGTCTGTTGATATTTGGGAATGCAATAAGGAATCGATCCGCAAGCGCATGGATATCGGTGAGCACTTCACCCGGGATGTTATCCAGAGTATCGTATTTATATTTTTACCACTAGGAGAAAGAGTGCATCTGACTAACCCAGTCTATTACTACTAACCTTTACGCTACAAAGAATGTTTCTCGATGTGAGCGATGTATACAGAAGACTACAACCGTAATCTCTTTCTAACCTTGGTAAGGATAATCTACTACTCTATTGGGGAGGCTCACGGAATCTAGACACCACAGAGGATGTTCAACCCGCACCTATAAACCCTATCGATCCTACTAATGGGATATGGGTTGCAAAGGTAACTCGGAAATGTCATGTTTCTTGCTACTACCACGGTCCAGCTAGTCAGGGGATATCTATGAGTATCCTAGCCCAAACACCACGTCTACGCTAGAGATGATTACTCTAAACTCTACACGAAGAGATTAAAGTAAACTCATAAACAAAAGAACAATAAAACAAGAACTTACTAGTATTTAGAAGTCGAAATACTGAAGAATCCTAGGAGCAGGCTTCGGGTTAGGAGAACTTGATCCCGCAGGTACAACCTCGGAGTAGACACCGACAAGCCGGGCTTCCTCCGATCTACACCTCCACTCTATCTCTCTCAATCTAGTAGATCTAGTCTACTCACATTAGATGCTAAGCCCTAAGCCTATTTAGAGGAAAGCTTATCCTTCAAGGGCACTTCTCAACTCTATGATGAACTTGTTCTCCTCCAGGGGCCAGGGGGTCTGCTTATATAGTCCCCTCAGGTGAACGTGGGCCGTTGGATCAAACCAACATTGATTGAACGGTTATCCTTGATCCTTTAGGTCGGTGGTGCGTGATCCGCGAAGTTGGCCATGAGTGGCCACAACACCTAGGCAGACGCCATAGGGGGGAGGGCGGGCGCCCTGCCCCCGGGCCCGATCGCCTTCCCGTTCATTCCCGTGGCTTCTGGAGTCTTCTAGATGGTAGAAAATTACGCGGTGCGTTAATATCTCTATGTAATCCCGACATGTGGGCCTTTCTTTCTTATTTCCTGATAACCCCTTGCAGAAACAGATAAACAACAAAACTCGTGGAATTCTGTCAGATCAAACCCTAATTCTAGGTGTTGTTTGTATATTGGTCATTTCCCTTATTTATTTGATAATTAAAATTGATACTTAAGAACCATCAACAAATTCCCCCATACTTAGGCTTTTACTCATCCTCAAGAAAAGGTTGGTTAAGAAAAATATCTAGGGTTAAAACATTGTAAAGCATTTTCTTCATACCTGCAGGGTGTTGTAAAAATTCACTGTGTACCGTAGTCAGGGAAATATATGGTTAAGAGTAGAGATCCTTTCTTCCTTTCAATCCTGTTACTTGGAGTTTTTGTATATTTCTAAAAAGAAATTTAGCATACCTTTTATCCTCATAGGTTCTCTCATGTCACTCATTATCTTTTGTATATCTCACTGGGGCTATTTTAATTTGCAAAAATTCTCAAGCATACTTACCTTGCATTTATTGCCTGATCAAAACGGGATCCGAGGAGGGAAATGCCATACTCTTAGATCAAAGACTTTGGAAATTAAAATCTTGTCAACTCTTACTGGCATATTGCTTATTAGAGGGACCATGGGCTATCATTTTTTTTCTTTCTCTCTCTTTTTTCAGGTTGATACCGTGGTACCCCTAATTCTACTGCCGGACACTTGTATATTTTTTTTCTACGAGGTTGTCGAGCACTTGCTCCTTTTTATTTCCTCGAAATATCCCTATTTTTGCATAGCCCATGCCTCTAACGCAATAATACTTCGGAAGAGTGAATCTTTCTGAATAAATTTCTTGATCTTAGGAGCATGATAAATCTCTCAACAAGGGCCTAACTTATTTTGAACAAACTCAATACAGAGCAGATAGCTGTTATAATTATTATATTTTCAGGTTTATCAGGCATATAAAACACTGAGGATGGTAGTTAGAATTTTTGAGGATTTTGAAATAAATTCTCCAAGCAGCAATGATATCAAGAATAAGATACTCATACTCTACCATCTCACATTCCACAATGACTTAAGTAACATAGGGTTTTAAAATGATTTTTCAATAATTGCAGGTTTTCAGGAAATATCACAGAGTGAGATTAATCATGATTAGAAACATTTTAATCTTTTTAATTTATCATGTCGTAAACAGTATTCTGCATAGTCCAAGATATATATATGTGTAAAGTGTGCAGAGTATGTACATGAATCGTGGAGTGGTGTAGTCGAAGTGTGTTTGGCATGTCGAGGGATCTCCCCCATACTTGTTTTCTTTTTTCTTGCATAAAAAAAGTAGAGACACACAAGACATAATAATAATAATAATAATAATAATAATAATAATAATAATAATAATAATAATAATAATAATAATAATAATAATAATAATAATAATAATAATAATAATAATAATAATCTTTATTAATCTCGAGGCATTTATTACAAATGACTAGTAGCAAACTGAAGCTAATAGTAAATCTAAACTGAATTTAAAGATAAATAACTAAGACGCATTGCCTCAAGATCTGATCTAGATAACTTAGCGGCGCTCTAACTTCCTGATCTTCTTATAGGCACTAGCAAGATCATGCCTAAGACCTAGTATAATGGTGTTCTGGTTAGAGAGCTGCCTAGTGATGGAGTTAACCGAGGACTGAAGGTCTATGATGACCCTATCTAGCCTACGAACGTCCTCATCAATATCTACTATAGTCTTGCGACGCTTAGGAGGTGTCTCGAGAGCGTGCTTCGGGGCTGCCTTTGGAGGGATGAAACGGACTTCGGCTGCTCTAATCCCCTCAAAGTGAGGCCTCTCCTCCTCCGTAGTGTAGCCGATGCTGCTGATCTCGCCGCTCCGGTTGGTCTTGACTCCAACGACCCTCTCATTGGGTCTGGGTGGAAAGATCCTCGTGCCGGCTGGCACCTTGATGGTGGGCTCCTTCTTGGCGGATGGTCCCTTGAGAAGTAGGGGTTGTGGCGAGGCGGTGAGAACTAGTTGAGCATTACTAGGATTGGGCGGAACTGCGCTGGCGTAATGGCATGGCTTCTAGCTGTCGCTCTGTGTTGGTCGGGACGAGAGCACGGGCGTCAGGGTCTTCCTTAGGCTTCTTGTTGAGGTCATAGGGAACGACTTCCCAATCGTCGTGGAACTCTTCGGCCATTGGAGCAGCGAGGAACTAAGCAAGCTCTAATTGAAGAAGAAGATAAGGCTGGAATAGATTGGTGTTTGAAAACTGACGTCAGGGGTCTGTTTATATAGGGGTCAAAAAGTGCCTCTAGGGTTTGCTTGGGCTACTCCCACTGTCGTGCTTGCGAAACTTTCCATCTGTAGGATTATTTGGTTTACCATAAATGTGTTTATTGCGACGGAGGAAATCGGGACTGAGAGGGGGCAGGGGCTGGACGCCCGCCCTGTTCTTCAGGGCGCCCGCCCTGTGCCTAGCCCCTCTATGGGCCCGCTTTCTCGAGCGTGCTTCTAGATGCAGACTTAATTAGGAAAAAATATGTGTCACCCTAAAACGTCAGATTAAAAATGTCGGGATCTAAATCTCCATGAGAAGGTAAAAATGGATCACATCTATCTCTTCTAATTCTTTCTTGGGCTCTAAAAATAATTTAAGACGTTGACCATTTACCGTAAATAACGTACCTTCGTCATTTTGAAGTGTGATAGCTCCGTGGGATGATGAATTGATTACCTTGAATGGTCCTTCCCATTTACTCTGGAGTTTTCCATGCCCAAAAAGCTTCACCCTGGTATTAAAAAGTAATACCTTATCTCCGGGTGCGAACTCCTTCTTCTTGATCCTCTTGTCATGCCACCTTTTGACTCTTTCTTTATAGATCTTCGAATTGTGATATGCTTTCTCTCGCCATTCTTCCAATTCTGATAGTTGCATTCTCCTATGATCTCCAGCAACATCTAGGTCCATATTCCATCTCCTTATGGCCTAGTGTGCTTTGAATTCTAGTTCAACAGGTAGGTGGCAAGTCTTCCCGTACACCAATTGGTTTGGATACATCCCAATTGGGGTCTTTTATGCTGTCCGGTATGCCCAGAGTACATCAGGTAACTTGTCTTTCCATGCCGTTCCAATTTCATTCACTGTCTTCTGAAGAATATTCTTGATTTGCTTGTTGGAAGTCTCTGCTTGGCCACTTGTCTGAGGATGATAGGGGGTAGCGACGTTGTGACGGATTCCATGTTTTGATAGATATTGCTTGAAGCGTTTGTCGATGAAGTGTGCTCCTCCATCACTTATCACTACTCTGGGAACTCCAAATCTGTGAAATATAATTTCCTCAAACATCCTCTTTGAACTGATGTTGTCGGCATGCTTGCAAGGTAGTGCCTCTACCCACTTGGAGACGTAGTCAACTGCCACCAAGATGAACTCACACTTCTTTGATGGGGGAAATGGACCCATGTAATCTATTCCCCAGACATCAAAGAGCTCAATCTGAAGGTTGTTGGTGAGTGGCATGGCATCTCTTGTGTTTATGTTTCCGTTCCTTTGACATGGCCCACATCTTCTGATATATTGCTTCGTGTCTTCATACATTGTAGGACAGTAGAATCCAAACTGTCAGATCTTTGAATGTGTACGGAATGCTCCATAATGACCTCCATATGGTGATGAATGACATCTGTCGATGATCTTCCATCCTTCCTCAGTGGTCACACACCTCCTGAGTAAGCCATCAGAGCATACTCGGAAGAGGTATGGTTCATCCCATATATGTAAATGACTTTCTTGAATAAGCTTCTTCTTGTTTGCTCCTGGTGGTACATACCCTGAAACCATAAAATTAACAATATCTGCATACCAGGGGTCAGACCTGTTAATCCCGTAGAGCATGTCGTCCCGGAGTGAATCATTGATGGGGGTTTCTGGTGGATTCTTAAAATACATTCTAGACAAGTGATCAGCAACAGAATTTTCTACTCCCTTTTTATATTTTATTTCTAAGTCAAATTCTTGAAGTAATAAGATCCATCTAATAAGGCGAGGTTTAGCATCTTTTTAGTGAGCAGATATTTTAGTGCAGCATGATCAGTGTAAACAATTATTTTAGCTCCAACTAAATAAGATCTAAGTTTATCAATGGCAAAGACAATAGCTAGAAGCTCTTTTTCAGTGGTTGTATAATTAAGTTGAGCTCCAGTCAAAGTTTTACTGGCATAAGCAATTGCATGATGCTTCTTATTTTTAGTTTGTCCCAAAACTGCCACCACAGCATAATCACTAGCATCACACGTAATTTCAAAAGGCAATGACCAATCAGGGGGTTGAATGATTGGTGCAGAGATGAGTGCATTCTTTAATAAATTGAAAGATGTTAGGCATGCATCATCAAATTCGAAAGGAGCATCCTTGGCTAACAAAAGACTAAGTGGTCTAGCAATAAATGAAAAATATTTTATGAATCTGCGATAAAAACGAGCATGGCCAAGAAAGCTTCGAATTCCTTTTATATTCACATGTGGAGGTAGTTGTTCAATTACTTCAATTTTAGCTTTGTCTACCTCAACACCTCTTTCAGACACTAGGTGTCCCAGCACGATTCCTTCCCTAACCATAAAATGGCATTTTTCCCAATTAAGGACTAAGTGCTTTTCATCACATCTTTGCAAAACCTTGTCTAAGTTTTCAAGACAACTATCCAAAGTTTTTCCATACACAGAAAAATCATCCATGAAAACTTCCATAATCTCTTCAATCATATCAGAAAATATAGACATCATGCATCTTTGAAAAGAAGCTGGTGCATTACTTAACCCAAAAGACATTCTACGGTAAGCATAAGTTCCGTATGGGCATGTAAAAGTAGTTTTGCTTTGATCATCGGGATGGATCGGGATCTGGTGATACCCTGAATATCCATCTAAGAAACAAAAGAACGAATGGTTTGCTAATCGCTCTAGCATCTCATCTATGAAAGGTAAAGGAAAATGATCCTTTCTCGTGGCTTTGTTTAGTTTTCTATAGTCTATGCACATCCGCCACCCTGTGACGGTGTGTTGCGGAATTAGCTCGTTCTTTTCATTCATAATAACAGTCATGCCTCCCTTTTTAGGCACAACTTGAACTGGGCTCACCCACTCACTGTGCGGCACAGAATATATAATCCCTGCATGCAGCAACTTTATAACTTCCTTTTTAACTACCTCTCTCATCGTGTTGCCAAGTCTACGTTGGGGTTCTCGAGAAGGTGAAACAGAAGGATCTGTTGGAATACGATGGGTGCAAATCATAGGACTGATTCCTGTAAGATCTTGGAGTGAGTAGCCAAAAACTGAGTGATGTTTCTCAAGAATGGTCATTAATCGCAGAGTTTGCTCCTGAGTGAGTTTATCACTAATGATCACAGGAAACTCTAGATTATTGTTTAGGAAAGCATAGATAAGACCGGGTAGTAAAGTTTTAAGCTCTATGGGAGGTCTAGGCGTTTCTGCAAACTCATCTAAGGGTTCAGGTTCAGGTGGTTCAGCTTCTTCTTCTGTGAAGAAAGGAGCTTCGTCTTCTAAGTCTGATTCTTCTAAAAGCTCTAGAGATGCAGCCTTTACCTCCTCCATAGGATTAGGCAAAAGATTTGACTCGGCCTTATTATTTAAGGAGTGTGAAAGTGTTATTGGGAATTTAAACGCTTTTCCAAAAGAAATGTGTAGCTTTTCAGTATGACCTTCATAAAGGAGTCTTCTAAAAGGTTATCCTATCAACAGGTCGAAGTCCCATGTATCAAAGATATAGAAGTTCAAATGAACCATGGAGCCTTCTACCATAAGGGGTAGGACATTAATAATTCCAAGACTGGGGACTAATCGTCTCGAAGATTCCTTTATGACCTTTGTTGTGGGGGTTAGGACCATATTTTTAAATAATTTAAGTGCAAAAGATTCAGACATGATGTTGATCCCCACAACAGGATTATAGAGAGCATCAAATTGATCAGAATCATAAGCACAACGTATAGTTATAGGAGGTGTGTCCAAACAGATCACATCAGAGGAAAGTTCTGACTCCTCCAACCATTTGCTACTCATGACTGAGATAAGCTCTCTCAATTGATATTCAGTTGGCAAACAAATGCTAAAATGGCTGTTTTGGGGTTTGTCAATAGAATGGTAGTTTGAAATGTTTCCAAAATCGGCAAAAAGATCAGATTCTATATCCAGCATGAAATCAGGTGGTGGAATTTCTTCCTTTTGTGGCTCAGAACTTGGGATAGCTAAAGTAGACGAAGAATTTGGCAGAGTGTCTACTTTGGCTTCGTGGGTTTCATCATGAAGGGTATTATCCATCTCAGCTTCTAGGATTCTATCTAGGATCACTCTAGCGTCATCAGTAGGGATGCGAAAGAAAGAACCTCTAGACATTGTATGTAGCATTTGTTTATGATCTTTCTGAAGACCTTGAAAAAAGTGAAATAAAAGAACAGGGTCTTCAAGATTAAGGTTTGGACCAGATTCTAAAAGATCAGAAAAACGTTTCCAGGATTTTCCCAAAGTTTCATTGTCTTTTTGTTTAAAAGATAGGACTTCGAGTCTAAGGTCACCGATACGGTCGAGGGAATAAAAATCTAGAAAAAAGTTGGCTCGTAAAACTCCCCATTCACCTCGTTGTTGACTTACCTTCTGATTATACCATTGTCTAGCTTCTCCCCTGAAAGAAAAAGGAAAAAGCTTCCAACGTAAAGTTTTATCAGAAATGCCTTCAATGCGAAGACAATCACATGTTTGCTCAAAATCTCTAATATGAAGGTAAGGGTTTTCGTCTTCCTTTCCTGAAAAAGATAGGTTTTGAATCATAGCAATCAACCTAGAACTTAACCTATACTAGGATGTTTGGATAGGCTATGATGACTCCCATGGTAAAAGGTCAGTTTCCGAAGGTGTTGCAAATTGATAGACTGATTTAGAATCTTGGTTTTGCATAAGGTAAGAGTAAAGAATATAAAAAGATAAGAAAAGGTAAAAGTATAGATACAAGCTAATAGTAAGACTCAAGATTATCTCAGCAAACCGTCTTTCTCCCCGGCAACGGCGCCAGAAATGCTTGTTGATATTTAGGAACGCAATAAGGAATTGATCCGCATGCGCACGGATATCGATGAGCACTTCACCCAGGATGTTATCCAGAGTATCGTATTTATATTTTTACCACTAGGAGAAAGAGTGCATCTGACTAACCCAGTCTATTACTACTAACCTTTAGGCTACAAAGAATGTTTCTCGATGTGAGCGATGTATAGAGAAGACTACAACCGTAATCTCTTTCTAACCTTGGTAAGGATAATCTACTGCTCTATTGGAGAGGCTCACGGAATCTAGACACCACAGAGGATGTTCAACCCGCACCTATAAACCCTATCGATCCTACTAACGGGATTTGGGCTGCAAAGGTAACTCGGAAATGTCACGTTCCTTGCTACTACCACGGTCCAGCTAGTCAAGGGATATCTATGAGTATCCTAGCCCAAACACCACGTCTACGCTAGAGATGATTTCTCTAAACTCTACGCGAAGAGATTAAAGTAAACTCATAAACCAAAGAACAATAAAACAAGAACTGACTAGTATTTAGAAGTCGAAATACTGAAGAATCCTAGGAGCAAGCTTCGGGTTAGGAGAACTTGATCCCGCAGGTACAACCTCGGAGTAGACACCGACAGGTCGGGCTTCCTCCGATCTACACCTCCACTCTATCTCTCTTAATCTAGTAGATCTAGTCTACTCACATTAGATGCTAAGCCCTAAGTCTATTTAGAGGAAAGGTTATCCTTCGAGGGCACCTCTCAACTCTATGATGAACTTGTTCTCCTCCAGGGGCCAGGGGGTCTGCTTATATAGTCCCCTCAGGTGAACGTGGGCTGTTGGATCAAACCGACATTGATTGAATGGTTATCCTTGATCCTTTAGGTTGGTGGAGCGTGATCCACGAAGTTAGCCATGATTGGCCACAGCACCTGGGTAGGTGCCCTAGGGGGGGCGGGCGCCCTGCCCCCGGGCCCGATCGCCTTCCCGTTCGTTCCCGTGGCTTCTGGAGTCTTCTAGATGGTAGAAAATTGCGCGGTGTGTTAATATCTCTATGTAATCCCGACATGTGGGCCTTTCTTCCTTATTTCCTGATAACCCCCTGTAGAAATAGATAAACAACAAAACTCATGGAATTCTATCAGATCAAACCCTAATTCTAGGTGTTGTTTGTATATTGGTCCTTTCCCTTGTTTATTTGATAATTAAAATTGATACTTAAGAACCGTCAATATAGTCCTTGGGGATTAGGACCGTACTTAGTGTGGATCATTGAACATTGCTCTTTTTTGGGTTTAATGGAGAAATTTTCTTCTTTTCCATGGATGTTAAAGCTGATTTCTCCTGATGCAACATCGATCTGTGTTTTTGCAGGACTTAAAAAGGGTCACCCAAGGATGAGGGTTGACTCTTTTGTGACATCCATGTCTAGTACCACAAAGTCTACCGGCACATAACAATCTTGAATCTTGACAGGTATGTCTTCTGCAATCCCGGCTGGATATCGTAGTTATGAATCGGCTAGTTGAAGCATCATTGTCATGGGTGCTAATGGCTTATGGGTTAATCTATCATAGATGGATTTTGTATGACACTCACACTAGCTCCCAGATCGCACAAGGCTTGGTCAAAGTATTGGGATCCGATGGAGCAGGAGATTGTAGGGCATCCAGGGTCCTTTTTCTCAAGGTAGTCAAGTATAGCTGCGCTGCACTCTTCTGTCAGTTTTACGACTACCATGGATGGTAGTGGCCTTTTGTTCTTGATAATGTCCTTGATGTACTTTGCATATGAGGGTACATGTAAGACGTCCATAAGAGGGACGCTCACATGTATCTTATCGATCATTTCCACGAATCGGGTAAACTGCTCATCCTAGCTTGTTTGTGTGTTCTCGTGGGAAATGGTAGATAACTTGTGTCTACATAGTCTTGTGGAGCCGTCTCTTTTTCCTGTACCTCCACTTCATGTGCTTTTGATGTTTCTGCTTCTTTTCGCCTTTTTCTTTTCCTGCACCTTGGTTAGGATATGATGGCTCACGAGTGGTCTTACCCCCCTCGTGGTCACTGAATTCACGGTTTCACAAGATTTTTCCTGTTGAGTAGGAATTTACCATTATTATTAATGGGGACTACAGCAGTGATTTGAGCCAATTGCTTTTCACGTATCTTATTAAAATTTAGTTGGTTGTTTACAGAGGAAGTTAAGTTTTCTAGTTTAAAATTTATGCTCTCTATATTTTTATCATGGTGAGCAAGTTTCTTAGTGAGGTTTTCATTAATTTTGGCTTGCCCTAGCACTAGATCTTTTAATGAAGGCTGATTTGAATTGTAATTGGAATTGTGGTTCTAATTACCTTGGTAGGGTGGATGTTGCTGGTTGTTCCACCCGTTATTACCTAGTTGGCGAAACTCGTTGTTGATGAATGCTACGTCTTCTCGGGTTTCAGGGCAGTCGTTTCCTGAGTGGCCAATGTTTCCACAGACCTCACATGTCATGCGTGAGTCTATGGCGTTGACGGTGCTTGTCATGGCTTCCTTCTCTTGGGCATGATCATCCAACCTTTTCATCAACAGGTCTATTTTTGCGGCCAACATATCCGTTTCTTTAACGGTATGCATCCCTTTTTGTGTTTTCCTTTCCTCCCCTAGCTCTAGTTCGTCACCATCTTAGTGATCAGTGCAGTGGCTTTGTCGATGGTGAGGGAGAGGAAGGCTCCTCCAGTAGCAGCGTCAATGTGCCCCCTACACATCTGGGTTAGCCCATCATAGGGGATGAACCAATCACAATGATATGAAGTCCAATCACCGAGAGAAATCCAAAGAACAATCACAATGGAGACACACGATTTTCTCCCGAGGTTCACGTGCTTGCCGGCACGCTATGTCCCTGTTGTGTCCACCAACACTTGGTGGTTTGGCGGCTAAGAGGTGTAGCATGAACCTCATCCTCACTAGGACACTGCAAGAACCTACCCACAAGTGAGGTAACTCAATGACACGAGCAATCCACTAATGTTGCCCTTGGCTCTCCGTCGAGGTAGGCACAAAACCCATCACAATAACCAGGAGATGGCCAACAATCACCAACTCGTGCCAATCCTCCTCCGCAGCTCCAAGCCGTCTAGGTGGCGGCAACCACCAAGAGTAACAAGAAAACCGCAGCTAGAACGATCCCCAAGTGCCACTAGATGCAAACACTCAAGCAAATGCACTTGGAATCACTCCCAATCTCAAAAAGATGAAAAATTTATGAAGATGAGTGGGAGATGTTTGGTTAGGCTCACAAGGATGTCAAGTATGCTAGAGTGCCAAGAGAGTGAGCCCCAAGCCGGCCAACACGTATTTATAAGCCCCTCAAACAAATAGAGCCATTGGCTCATTCACTGGGCTAAAATCGGGGCCACCGGATGCTCAAACAGGAGGCACCGGACGCTCAACCCCTGCATCTGGTCCTCCAAAAACAGCCACATGTTACCCTATCCACTTTCATGCGTCGATCTCTAACGGTCACCTGCAGAGCACCGGACGCGGTCAAGTTGGCACCGGACACGTCTGGTGCACATCGGTCTCATGCGCAGAGAGGTCTGCAAACACGTGGGGTCACCGAAACCCAAACCCCTTTCTACCCTTCAACCTCAACCTCCTCAAAGTATGCTAACACCACCAAGTGTGTACCAACAAGTGCACGTGTGTTAGCATTTTCACAATCATTTTCTTTGAAGGAGTTATGTTAGCACACTAGGTTCTAAATGCATGCACATGAACAATGACACCTAGTGGCACTCGATAAACCGCTTAGCCAAAGAATTCCCCTATTTATAGTATGGCTATCTATCCTAAATGTGATCACACCCTCTATGGTGTCTTGATCACCAATACTAAAACCCTAAGCAATACCTTTGCCTTGAACTCCATAGGGTTTTGTTTTTCTCTTTCTTCTTTTCCAAGTTGAGCATTTGATCATCTTGTGGTCGTCACCATAATCACCATGATCATCTCTTGCTCCATCACTTGGCATGTACCAACCTCATTAAGTCTACACAAACTTAGTATAGAGGTTAGTACTAGGGTTTCAGCAATTATCCAAAACCAAACTAGGGCTTTCAAAGTGGCCAGGCAGAAACATCAAATAAACAAATCAAAAACATTCTCCAGAAAACAATCAATGAAATGGGAACTTTATGGAAGGATCAGTTACCAAATGCACTATGGGCATACCGAATAGCTTATAAAACACCTTTGGGTATGTCACCATATCAATTGGTATATGGTAAGACCTGTCAGTTGCTAGTCGAACTAGAACAAAAAGCTCATTGGGCTATCAAAAGATGGAATATGGATTTTGAAGCCGCTGGAGAGAAAAGGAAAATGCAATTATCAGAACTAGAAGAATCTAGAGAAAAGGTGTATCACAATTCAAAGATCTACAAAGAGCGAACAAAGAGATGGCATGACAAGAGGATCAAGAAGAAGGAATTTGCACCAGAAGATAAGGTATTTCTTTTTAATTCCAGGCTCAAATTATTCGGGCTTGGAAAATTGAGGAGAAAATGGGAAGGACCCTTCACCGTCGTGAATTCATCACCACACGGAGCAGTAACTCTACAATCAAGCAAAGGTACGTTATTCAAGGTAAATGGACACTGACTTAAACTTTATTTGGAACCATTTGATTCAAGAATAATTGATGAGATAGAGTTTATCCAATTACCACCATATTAAGTTCTATTGATTCCAGTATGAAAATTTATTCGAAAACACGTCTGATAGAAAATAGGCAGAGTCTAAAGGCACCACGCAGAAGGGCACCCGAAGCGGGCCCCTGGTGGGGCCGACCGGCGCCCCCTTACCGCCTCTCGTCTCGACTTTCGTTCCCTATCCTTCTACACCCTTCTTACGGATATTCGCGCATAATCCACTTGTAATCAGATATTCTTTCGTACGGATCCCATAGAGCCTTGAATCCATCCTCATCCCATCTCCTGAAAACCCATATAAATACGCACCTAGACCCTCCTCAATAGTATCCCATAACTTGCCACCTCTTTCCCTTGAGAAGCTCTCCAATCTAGATCTATTAGCAATGGCGGACAAGGCAGTCATCTCCCACAACATGGACTTCAACAACATCCCCAGATGAATCGAAGGCCCTCGTCCTTGCACAGCAAAAGCCTCTCGCCGTTGTGCCACCAAAGCCTCTCGTCGTGGTACTGCCGAAGCACGTCGCTACAGTACCCTACTGTTATGAGCAAGCCTACTACATACAAGAACCATCTAATCCTTCTCCTACAAGGCGATTGCTGCAAGGAATTGCTAATGGGAAGTAGGTCGCTATCCCCAAGGGTACTCCACTTCTTCCACCGCTAATGGGAGAATGAACGGCTCTTGTCGATCCAAACCGACAAGAACGGGAAGCTGATCTGTGCCGAGTACACCACCGCTCATCCGGTTATCCAAGGGGTTCGTGCTGACACTAATGAAGTATGCTATGTTGAGCATATCGCACCGGCGCCTAAGCCCAAGAGGAATAGAGCAACATCAGCACTAGCACTGGAAAAAGTTCCCAAGCAGCCAGCCCCTACGTTACGCACCTTCAACGAGAAGCTTCAAGGCCTCTTTGATATTCTCAGGGGGATGGAAAAGTCCAACAATCTAAGGGACAATCTCATAGAAGGCATGGACAAGCAGTTAGGGATCAGCTTCAAATTGATCCATAGCCTCAAGAATGATAAAGATAAGCTTGAAGCAGAGATTGCAGCCCTCCACAAAGAAATTCAGGGCCTCAATAAGAAAGGGCAGCCATAGTTGCCAAGTTACCTATCAATAAGGCACAATTCCACTAGGTTTGGCTAGTTAGTTAGGTTAGTCGAGTCATAAAGAATTTTCTTAGGATAAAGCCTATTGAGCTAGGGCAGTGGTTAGCTCAGTCGTTAAAGCGTCTGTCAAATTATATCACCACCATGAATAAATAAAGTGCATTATCTTTTATCTACTCTATTCTCTATTTTTTGTATGTGTTTGTCTCCACATATTGTGTAGGAAAGTATACAGGAAAATAAGTGTGGGGGAGGCACATCTTAATCACGAAAAGGAAATTCAGTCAGAAAAATAGCGTAATTTAGAATACAATCGAACCAAGATCGCGCGCAGCAAAGCGAGGCCCACACTGCCCAAAAGTGGGGCCGGCCGGCGCCCTGTTTGCTCGTCCCCGCTCTCGCTTCGGACACAGTCAGGTTTGAGCTATTTAAAATATAATTGCATGTATTTTATCTTTGGATTGTCATCCGAATCAAAAATCTTTATATTATATATTTTTAAGAAATAATAAACACCATTTAATCGATGACTCGAAAATAAATTGTATAACACTCTCCTAGAGTCATGGTTGTGAAATTTATAGTACTTTATGTTTGCTTAAGTTATTGCGGAAGGAAAGATAGCAAAATAATGAGTACTCAACTCCTAATAATTTGTCTTTGGAGATTTTCTTTCAAAAAAGGTAAAAACAATTAGCTTCGCCTCTCTTTGTATTGGAATCAAATAATAATATTATTATGACTTTGGTTGAGAGACTTATCATATTCCTAGTATCATAAAAATGAAATAAAAACATAATACACTCTCTTAAGCACTATTATGAAGCAGGCATGAGCTCTTCATAAAGAAATCCGAGGGAATAAAAAGGGGCAAGTGTCCGAAACCTCAAAAATATAGATCACGAGGAAATAAAAAGGGACAAGTGTCCGGAACCTCGATCTGAAAAAAATGAGAAAGAAAAGAAAAGAAAGAGAGCTCATGGTCCCTCCTACATAATATGCTAAGGAAGTGGATGATTTGTCTGATCTAGGAATATGATATTTCTCTCCCTGGTTATGAACATCCTATTAATATCACAACCATTGATGCCACTACAATTAAGAGAAGGTCGAAGCTATGTTTTATTTGCAAACTTCATTTACTCTCCATAGAAAAAATTTAAGAAAGAGAGTAATCTACTTTAAGTTATCCTACTCTGCAATCACTATACAATTCATGATAAGCACTTTAAATTTCCACAATGCATGACGACTAGATCAGTTTTATATAATTTAATTTCCAAGTTATGCATTAAATATTTACTCATTATGATAAAACCAACCTTTTTCTCGGGACGAGTAAAAGCCTAAGTGTGGGGGTAATTGTTGACACCTGTTAACTTACAAAATTTGTTAGCATTTATTTCTCCACCATAAATGAATATCTACTAGAATAGGGTTATCACTGATAATTTCTATGAGTTTTGTATATTCTGTGTTTTCTAGGGATTATTTCAGAAAGTGCTGAAAAGAGGGATTTAAGTGCTAATCGGCCACAAAACTTATCCGCGATGGAAGGATGACACCAGAGGATTCAGGAATACTCTAGAAGACACCCGACGCGAAAGAGGAGATAGCAGCCGCTAGGTGGGGCCGGCCAACCCCCTATGGTTAGGGTTTGCTCCTCCCTTCCGGAAGCTTGCTCCCCCGCCTCTAAGGAGCCATATTGGCTGCTTGTTAAGTCGGTTTGATCCAACGGCGCGTATTCATCCCACCATGCTATAAATAGAAGGCTAGACCCCCTAGAGAGGCCAGATCAAGAGATAAAGAGCCAGAGCATTAGATAGAGATCCACTAGATCTAGGCTAGCAATCTAGATAGATATTAGAGAGATAGAGTAGAGGAGTAGAGATTCGGAGGAGTCCCGGCATGTCGGAGCTTCCTCAGGAGCTGTATTCCTCTAGATTCAGCTCCCTCGCCTGGAACCGCGTTCTGAGGTACTTTTGTATTTACCCTTATGATTCAAGTAAGCAACTTGTTTGTATTCATTCTTTAGTTTGCAACTCATATTATATTGAGTACTACGATTTGGGTAGCTTCTAGGTCAGAGTAGTGATTCGTAGCGTAGACGTGGTGTCTAGGCTATGGTTGCTTGTGAATGTCCCCTGATCAGCCGGACAGTGGTAGTTCACGTAGGTGACTTTATAGCTGCGTTGATTCCTTTGTAGTCCACTTCTCGTTGATAGGATTGATAGGCTTATAGGTGCCTGATAGGGGATTACTCTGATTCTTCCCCTATTCCGGTTACTTGCCCGAAAAGACGATACTATACAAAGTTTACCGGTTATTGGAACCAGAGTACATTAGTATTTCCTCATCATCAATAGTTTCTAGATTGATTGTGCCCCCTTAGATTAAGAATTATAGGCTAGGTCATAAATCACATACTATTCCTTTGGGTTCGATATTAAAACTAGGTTGATCTTGGTGAAGTGCTGATCAGTATATATCTGTACGCTTGTGGATAATCTGATTATAATCATTATTAGGGTGCAGTTAATTTATACCAACAACAATGCCTCCGACCACACCGACAACATGCCCTCCGCTTCCCCGCTACAACGTGAAGCGGATTGGCAACGCCGACCTGCTCGAGGCCATCGATCTGGTCAACCTCAAGCTTTCTGAAGCCCTCACACTAGTAAATTCAATTTCGAGTCAAACTACTAGAATGGCGCCAATTGATTATCACAGATCTACTCGACCAACTCGTGTCACTACACACGAACAGTTGGAAACAGATCTAATGATCACCGTTACTCCAGAAGGACAAACTATTTAGACCAAGGGGATCACTTGGATCAGGCGATATTTGGTGTTCCCTCACGGCTTGTGCAACTCAGCTGCACTGGCCTCGCATCGCGCACATCTGCTATTCGCGGATTCTACTCCGATAGATCTGATTCCAGTCAGCGTACCTCCGATGCGCACAAAACATGCCACTTCGTCAACATGGTCTCTGTCCACAGTCTCCCAGAAAATGTCACTTCAAGCACACAATCTAGCACTGGATTTGTCCTGACTGAGGTTTTACATCTCGAGACCCATACCCCCTAGGTTTTTCTCGCTCCTCGATCTTTCTACCCCAGCAAGGAGATCTAGTCCTCGATGTCAGCAATGATGAACCAGTGCTCGATGGTGAAACCAATGACCAGAGATAGCAACACGAGCAACGCAACGCTGATCGTGCTCAGCAGCGAGCACACGAAGAAGAATAGCAAAGGCAGATAAACCCACAAAATCTCGATGACGCTTTTGACATGGTGGGAAATCAATAGGTGTTTAAAACCCCAAGTGCCAATGTAGCTATTGCTATGGCAAATCTCGAACAACTGCCGAACACACCGTAATACCAGGATGTTCAAACTAGCATATGGACACAACTAATTGTGGCTATGGGACAAATAGTGGATCTGATCAGACAGGCTCAACCTGTCCCGTACACGCTTGCCACCTCTAGTCGAAGCCGCCGGAGTCGTGTCTCACCACCACCCAGTGGTTCTCGTCATGATCATTCACCGCCAGACGATGCCCACCAAAGGTAGAACAAGGATCATCGCAACCAAGAGGCGCATTGCAACGGCCGTGATGGGAAGCCTGACAACATCATCGAGCCCACTGTTGGGCATTCTTAACGTCATTACCAAAAGTAGACTTAGTTTTCTAATTCTGATAACGGCGCCAAAAATGCCGAACCGATCCCTCATGCCACTTAAACCAAGTTGTCATCCCCAGCATGACATGAGAGACGCGGTATTGAAATATGCAATTGCTCTTCTGAATGAACAATAAATGAGATCCGCAAGCGCACAGATTAATACCGATGTAGCATTTTAACCGGAAAGTTTTCCAGGTATCGTTATTTATATTTTTACCACTGGGAAGGGATTGCTAATCATCAATATTGATTATGGAATGGAACATGGAATTGAGTATCTATCATTGCATATATAATAGAGATCATTTATCTATCTCTTTCATATAGGGATAAATGTCACATAAAAGATAGATAAAGTATGAATGGTGACAAAGATAATTAATCTGATCAGCATAACTAGCCACATATAATAATGATAAGCACCTCAACAGATATTCTAGCAAGTCATTAGCATGGAATTAGGATGAACTACATGAATATTTCCTAGTTATTCTTAACTATAAAGTCTAGCATATCATAGTTAGTGCAATTATACTTGGCAATCATTGTCAGATAGGACTACGCCCATGCATAGTGATATTATCAAGGAATATGAGAAACATAGAAATCACTCCCCTGTAATAATGTTGCTCTGCCTTCCCTATACACGAGAGGGGGACTATATAGGAATCAATGGAGCTGTCACCACCACGAACTACCCCGCGATCTGGCATATAGGTTACAATCGCAGATAAATACGGTATAGACACCACGCCTACACAATACTTATCATTTACCCACTGTACACATGGATAAACGCCATACGATCCTAAACATATATAATTCCAATCTAACTAAGCCAAGCATATAACTATGATAAACTAAGAACAATATAATTGCAAATATAAAAAAGTAGAGCAAAGTCATAATCAATATATTGAAGTAGAACAAAGTAATATTCATAATATTGAAGAACAATGATCAACAAATGAAGAACAGTAGAGGAATTACCAAGAATCCTCTTGATAGATCCGGAAACCAATCGAAGATTGACTCCTTCTAGTTCTAATCCTATGTAGCTATGCTAAACTACAGATCTAATGATGTGGTGGCTCTAGAGCTTGATCAGAGGCTTCTTCTCCCGAGATGGATAAATGAATTAGGGTTTCTTCGGGTCCTCTCCTCCAGGGGCCAGGGGGTCTGCTTATATAGTCCTTCCAAATGAATGTGGGCCGTCGGATCAAACCGACATTAATCGCACGGTTTTCCTTAATCCCTTAGGTCGGTGGAGCATGATTCGCGAGACTGAATCTGATTGGCCCTCAGGCCAGGGCGGGCGCCCAAGGGGGGAGGGCGGGTGCCCTGCCCCTGGGCCCGTTCGGTCTCCCGCTCGTTCCCGTGGCTTCTGGACTCTTCTAGATGTTGGATAATTGCGGTGCACTTTAATATCTCTATGTAAACCCGACATGTGGGCCTTTCCTCCATATTTCCTGATAACCCCCTACAGAAATAGACAAACATCAAAACTCGTGGAATTCTGTCAGATAAAACCCTAAGTCTGGGTGTCGGTTGCATTTGGATCCTTTTCTCTATTTATTTGATGATTAAATTTGATACTTAAGGACCGTCAACAAACTCCCCCAAGCTTACCTCTTGCTTGTCCCTGAGCAAGGATAGACTCAGTGATGGATCAGAAGTTACTGTAATGCCTTTGAACGTTGACGGTACACATGCTTTCAAATAAGGTCTTAACTCTGAGTTAGAGTAAACCGTCAAGATTAAAACTTACTCATTTTACCTTTCACCATGGGACTTGTAACCGTCACATCTGTCTTGAGCAGATAAAAGATAGAACGGTCTAGTCAAGCAGCATGTCTCTTATTCTTGATCAGCTATAGCTCTGGAGTTGTTGCAGATTTTCAAATAAAACTCAGAGATTCCTTGTATGACTCTCTCATATCTCTCTTTTGTGGTATTTTTGGATCCTTACCAAGGCAGTGATGGTATATACCTTCTCTCAAAATATGTAGTATTTGTGGTATAAGGTATAGTGAGATTGCCTTCTCTCTCATCCTACTCTAATAAGGCTTTTGATATCTGGAGCTCATAGATGGGAGATAAAGTATACATACTTACAAGACATTTATTGCATAGTCAAACCATGGATCCAGAGAAACAAGTCAATAAGTCAAATCAAGATGTGCATGTGTGGCGAGTGAATGGTGTATGGTGATGATGGTGATAACAATGGTGAAAGTCTAATTCTACTTGTGCTCTTTTGAGGGGATACATACCTTTCTTGCTCTTTTGAAACTTTTTGAGGAGAATGAGATGCTCTATATTTTCTTTTTATTTCCTCTCAGGTGGGTATCTTGTACCCCTAATTCTACTGTCAGACACTTGTCCATTTTTACCTCTCGTCTCACATTTTCTTTTCTTTCGAGGTTCCGGGCACTTGCCCCTTTTTATTTCCTCGTATCCTCTTTTTTTCTTTTTCTCTTTTTTTTAGAGCACTCATTTCATGAAATAATATAGCAAGTGGTAGTAACCAAGATAACTCGAGCATTTATTTCACAGGAAAAAAACAGAAATAGGAGAATGTTTTTGGCTATTCTCTCCCAGATTAGGAGTAGAATACTTTTGGGTGGTTCTGGAGATGGAAATGGGTGGATATATGTGGATGCGTACTTTCGGAGTAGAAGCAGCATGTGTGAGTGAACGTGCAAGTGAATCTTGATTTAACCACATGACAAGCTCCTAAGGGTCTACACAGCTTGACCACACTCAATGCTCAATGCTCGTAAGCAGTAAAAAGTAAATATGTGGCTCAAAGTCTAGCAAGCATGTATATATGGCTGTGGTAGGAATTTAAACTCTCATCATACAGGAACTCATCATGTGTTATTTTAAAGATTTTCAAAGATAAAATTCTCCAGATTTCTAGCATCTCTAGGAATAGATAAACAGCAGCTCAACCTTCCAATATCTTATCCGTTAACAACTTAGACTTCAGATCAAGTTCTCTTCCCACAAGTTTAGGTTTAGAGCAAGATTTCAATTATAACAGTTATGTCTAAACTCGAGAGAGAACTTCAAATTTGAAAATTAGGCAGAGCAACTATTCATCATATCCATGCTAGAGTTTTATTAAGATTCAGTTTAGCATAGCCACTTTATTTATTTATTAAGCACACTAAGCAATATATATATATAAGCACAAAATCTTTATTTGGTTTTTCATGTTTATGTATATTTTTATTTTAATATAGTATAAGTATATAGATAGATAGAAATACTTAGCGGGATAAATGGAGGTGCTCTCCCCCAAGCTGAATTTTTACGTAATTTCTTGTGATGTAGCTAGCAGGTGGTAGAGGTGTATTTGAAAGTCGGCAGCACCCTGACAGCGATTAGAATGTCCTCCGTCTGCTAGTCTTCTTGATCCTTGAATTCTATGGAGCTCAAATAGACAACAAAGCTTTGTGGAACTGATTAGGTGTTAGCATAAATATCTAGCATTTATCATGTTGGGCTTCCTCAATAAGTGTTACTCTCTATTTTTTATATTTTCATTTTATAGAGCAGAAAAAATTATTTATTTTATTTTATGCCACTACAGTGAATGTACTTATGGGTTTTATGCCACTCGTATACTCACATGGGGCTTACTAGTTTTAATATTTTTATTTTTTTAGGATAGTATGAACATGATTAACTAAGCAAACTATTTTAAATAATTGAAAGGCAAAGGATAACTACCAAGTTTACCTCTTAGCAAGGCGTTTGATGTTTTTAAGTCCTCCGAACAGGACTATCTGTTTTCTCAGTCTTCTTGGGATTCGCTGGATGACGTAGTCGGTAGTTCCGGCGGCGCCTCCTCTTCGTGTATAACTATCTCCTCTCTCCACAAGTGACTCGGTGCTACAGTCTCCTCGGGACAGTTCTGTTCAAGCTGTATGTCTTCAGACCTTACCACTTCTCCTTCATAGTCTGCCCATCCATCCTTGATGATTTGCCTCCTCTGGTTGTGGTTGCGTCGTCTTCTTCTTGTCCTGACCTGCTTAGAGTCTTCAACTATATAGTTAGGGTCAGTAAAATAGCGGCGTACCTTCTCCGAGGGGAAGTGCATGTGGACTTCTCCGGTTCTAATGTAGATGATTGCTTTAACGGTGCTGAGGAACGGTCTCCCAAGGATGATGGGTGGATCGTACTCGTCTTCTCCCATGTCAATAACCTGAAAGTCTGTATGGACAAAATAATCGTCTATTTTAAAAGGGACATCAGTTACTATACCTTCAACCTTTCGAAATGTCTGATCTGTCATCTGGAGCTGAATGTATGTCAGTTTTAGGGGCATGGTTTCGAACAGGAGCCGATAGGTGACGGCGGCCATTATGTTGACGCCCAATCCAGTGTCGCAAAGTGTCTTATATAAGTTGTACCCATTAATGGAGCAATGCATGCTTGGCATACCTGGGTCGTCCTTCTTGGTCAGGAACGGTGACTTGAGTCGATGATCTTGACCTCCGTGAACTGCAGTGACCATCTTAGCTAACTCGATCCACACTTGCTTGTTCCTGATCCTCCTATTGGTCCTCTTCCTTGGTTCATGTTGGGATTGCTCTGGGATTTGTGTAGTCTTGTTCTTGAAGGAAAATGTCTCCTTCCTTCCCTTGATGTAAAAACTGATCTTGGAAGCACTAGCGTAGATGACAGCTCCTGAGGTGTTCAGGAATGGCCTCCCTAATATGATGGGTGTCCTCTCATCATTTTCGGTCTCTACCACCACGAAGTCTGCTGGGGCGTATAAGGTACCAACTCGGACGCAGAGGTTCTTCAATATTCCCTTTGGGAAACTTAGTGTCCGATCTGCAAGCTGCAAACACATGGTTGTTTCCAATAAAGGATATGTAAAGAATTTTTCATAGAGTACCCTAGGCATAATGTTGACACTAGAGCCAAAGTCGCAGAGTGCTTCTGGGAAGTCCAACATACCGATGGAGATCGAGATGACGGGGCGTCCTGGATCGCCTCTCTTGACCGGCAGAAGGTCAGTAGTTACTTCCACAACTGGGTTACTCCAGTAGTTACCTGTATCAAACATGTCTACAAGATTTGCACATTCTAATCCTTCCGGTTGTGATGGTATACCGGGGTTAGTAGCAGGAACAGCAGCAGCTATTTGATTTAACTAAGATTCAATCATTTTATTAAAGCTAATTTGATTCTTGATGGCTGTAGAGAAATTATCCATTCTATTATTTATATTTTCTAACATTTTATCATTAGATGCCAATTTCTTGGATAGGTTATCCATTAGCTTTCCTTGATTAGACACTAACTCTCTCAGACGTGGAAAATTATTATTATTATTGTAAGAATTATTACCTTGATAATTACCTGAGTAGTTAGGCCTCTGTTGATTCCAACCTTGATTTTGTTGAGGATGGTTGTAGTGGTTCTTGTTGTTGTTGTTGTTGTTGTTGTTGATGTAATTCACGACCTCAAGCATCTCAGGGCAGTGATTGTCTAAGTGTCCAGTATCTCCACACTTCTCACAAGTCATGTGAGAGTTGTAGACATGCATGACTTCTTTCTTGTCTCCAGCTCTATTATCGAGTTTCTTCATGAGCAGGTCTAGCTTGGCAGACAGCATGTCTACCTCCTTGAGCTGGTGCATACCTCCATCTCTCTTGCGTGTCTGGGTCCTTTCTTCATTCCAGCCTTGGTTGGACGCCATCTTCTCCAGAAGAGTTGTGGCTTGTGGTATGGCGAGTGATAGGAATGCTCCTCCAGCTGCAGCATCCATGGTCTCACGGACACTATTACCGAGCCCATGATAAAGTGTCTACATTAGTAGCTAGCTCTCCATTCCATGATGGGGACATTCTAGGATGTAGTCTTGGAAGCGCTCCCATGCTTCTGGAATGGATTCATCATGTTGTTGCTGAAAACTTGTAATTTTCGCACGGAGAGCATTGGTCTTGCCCATGGGAAAGAACTTAGCCAGGAAGTTCGTGGAGCAGAGTGCCCACGTAGTATTCTTCTCTTTTGTAGCATAGAACCACTGCTTCGCTCTCCCCAACAGTGAGAAAGGGAAGAGGCGAAGTAGTATAGCATCTCTAGGGACTCCTGATATGGTGAATGTGCTGCAAATCTCTAAGAAGTGTTGGAGATGAGCACTAGCATCTTCATGTGCCTTCCCACAGAACTGGTTGGATTGCACCATGTTGATAAGTCCAGGCTTGAGCTCAAAGTTGTCATCGATCTCTGCAGCAGGTCCAGTGCGGATGTTGTCCGTAGTGGGAGCTGAGAACTCACGGATCGATTTGTTCGCCATGGCTTCGAACTCTGAAGACAAGTTCCGGGTGAAACTTCGGTGATCTTATTGATTGGATGAAGCTTCGTGCTGAAGTGTTGACGATCTCTTCTTAAGCTTGGCTCTTGTTTTTCTAAATAATGCTTCAGGATTGTCAACAAAATTTCTTGGAAGATGTCTTCTATTCATACATTACCCTGCATAAAATAAAATAGAAAAATACCGGGGTAAAACTATATGAGAGAATTGATAATTGTTGACGGTCCTTAAGTACTAAAATTAATAATCAAATAAACATGAAAAAGGATCAATATGAAACAAACATCTAGAATTAGGGTTTTATCTGACAGAATTCCACGAGCTTTGGTGTTTATCTATTTCTGCAGGGGGTTATCAGATAATATGGAGAGAAGGCCCACATGTCATGTTTACAACGAGATAATTACGTGCTGCGCAATTTTCCTCAATCTAGAAGAGTCCAGAAGCCACGGGAACGAACGAGAGCACGATCGGGCTCGAGGGCAGGGCGGCCGCCCACCCCCTTGGGCGCCCGCCCAGGGTTGGAGTCCAACCAGGACTCTGCTTCGGGACTACGCTCCACCGACCTAAAGGATCAATCTAAACCATACAATCTATGTCGGTTTGATCCAATGGCTCACGTTCACTTGAGGGGACTATAAAACCAGACCCCCTGGCCCCTGGAGGAGAAGAGAAGAAATCATTATTCAGAGGTAGCCATCAAAGTTAGGGTTTAGAGCTTCTCTCCCACAGAGAATTAGAATTAGCTACTCCCTAATCCTTCAAGTTTAGAGGTTTGATTAGATAGCAATTAGAGAAGTAGAGCACTACGCTCTGGATTCGGATCTTCGGTAATAAAGATTGGTATTATTCATATCTTTATCTAATTCTTTGTTCTAATTGCATTATGTCACTAATTATTATGTTCTTAGTTTGCTCTAGTTCTATATTTGATATAGTTCTAATTGATAATGAGTTTATGTATAAGTTTGCAAAGCGCTTAGCTCTTGACGCGAGGGAGTTAGGTGATAGATCACATGTGAGCATGGTGCTTAGATGTTATTTATCTGCAAATGTATCCTATTGGCCGGGTCGTGTGGTAGTTCGCGATAGTGACAGCTTCGTTGATTCTTATATAGTCCACCCTCCGTTGATAGGACAGGCAGAACCGGTATTGTGGAGTAGGTCATGCGATGCTCTGATTTACTTTATCAATGTTCCTTATACATGAATGAAGAGTCTTTTATGCTATATATGATCTTGTAGATAACTAGAGTAGATTATGACTTAGTAGTTAGTAGATAACTTAGAATCCATTCTCTAGCTAATCCGACATCACCTACATATGAGGAGTAGTCTATTTTCTAATCGCTGTGCTATCTACCCATGAACTTAGAATCCATTCTCTAGGTAATCCGACATCACCTACAAAAAGCTTGAGCATGCAACCTTAGAACCAACATCAATGTGCCTACAACTAGCGGATCAATCGGTTCGACACCCGTTGGGCATCGCCGAGAACATTCCAGTCAAGATCAGAGATTTCCTGGTGCCAGTAGACTTCATAGTACTGGACATGAGCCCTGACTCAAAAGTGTCCATCATCCTTGGAAGGCCATTTCTGAGCACTGCCAATGCCCACATTGATGTCGGAAATGGAGAAATCAAGTTCAACATAAACGGTCAAGAAGAACACTTCACATTAAAACCCAGACCAGAGAGAGACTCTACAGTGAAGGAAGTTCATGAAGAACCACTGGAGACACCATCTCCGGAGGAAGGTAACTCCGAAGATTAAAATATTTGGAGGTCCAGCTTGGGGGACCTAAAAATCCCAAACCCTCACCGGGAGGTAAATCGGTATTTATCCGCATTATTATTTTTCTCATATTTAATTCTTGCATAATTAAATCTTGCATTAGTCACATTTATTCATAGCAATATTATAATAATCAAAAGCCCCATATCAATAATATTCGTGGTGTGTAACAACCCATATTTATTAATTATTGTGGAGGCACAAAAATATTTTCCATTATCATTTTAATTAAGTTTCAATTCTCATAGATTTTTCCTACATTATATCTAATTATATTAATATTATAGAAGCATGACCCACACTTCTTGGGTCCCACATGTCATACACTTCACCTGACATACATCCCATCACATAATTTCATCCACCAATATGTTTCCACTCACCTGACATCTTTCCACCGTCCAACCACCACCAACACAACATTATTTTGCGTAAGATCAAAGCAAGGAAGCAAGTGGAGAGAGAACAGCCAGGATGGGCATCACAAGTGGGCGCCCGCCCACCTACCAAGGGCGCCCGCCCTGTCCCTCTTCCTCCTATAAAAGGCCACCTCCAGCTCCCCTTCTCTTCACACAAACACTCCAGAAAACCACACAAGTTTCAGTTTCCCGAGAAGGAGCTCTTGTAGTGAAAAGAAGAAAGTAGAGAGAAAGAGGAGAGTGGAAGGGAAGGTTGGGAATTCTTTTGAGAGAGTGTTTGTCACCTAGCAAGTAGTGATCCCGCTGTCCAAGTGAAAGTAAAAGTTGTTTGGGGGGAGGCTCTACCAAAATAGAAATTTGTCTTGAACGATTAACCCCTGGTCTACTGATATTCTGGACAGCTGACCACTAACATTTTCTCTCACATTTTCCACTAGTTGTGTCTTGCCAACTTTTGTTTACAGGATGTTTAAGAAGGTGAAGAATGCAGGGAAGGCTCTCAAGAACATTGGTACAAGGAGTTCAGCCCGACACTCCTCACAGCCATCAGAGATGAGCGTCGACCCAACACCCACACAAGCTCCAACATCTTCATTAGGTCAGCAAGTTAAGGTCCTTCTCAAGATAGGAGACCTAGGACTGAAGACCCGAAGAGAGAAGGAAGTCTATCAGCAACTGAAGAATAAAGATTTCATTCATACCCCTACTCTCGATCCAATCCTACTACAAGAAACAGGTATGGACACTGAATTCGACTTAATTTTTCAGATGATGGGTTGGACAAATTTTTGGAATATAACTGAGATGGGTTCTCATCTTCTCACCCTCGAATTTCTTTGCACCTTACAATACTATGAGGGAGGAATTGTTTTTCGGATGTTCAAACAGGAAATTATGTTGTCTTGGAGAGAGCTAAGCGACCATCTTGGTTTCTCTTCGAGATGCATCCTGGACATTGACTCCGATTTACCCAACTTTGAGAGACACCAGTTTTGGAGAGAAATATCTAGAGATAATTTTTATAGTCAAGCCCGAACCAGTGACATGGAACACCCCACTCTTAGAATGTTCCACAAATGGCTTGGGTACAATCTTTTCTATCGCGATGATATTAGGAAAGTAAGAGTAGGAGATTTACAACTTTTATATGCTGCTATTAGTAAAGTACCCACTTCGCCTGTTACACTATTAGTTTCACATTGGCTTAGTATACCTAGTCTAAAGGGACCAGTAGGATGTACTTCACTTGTCACTCGTCTAGCCTCTAATCTTCACTTACTAGAAAATTCATCGTTGGAGATCATAGAAGAATTAAGAATTTATCATGGCTATGACACATTTAGACAAGCTCGGATGTTAAAGAAAGAGGGGAATATAATGTATATGCTATATGATGATAAAGGCAAGATTCGGTTACCTAACCCGAACCTTGGCCTCTACGTTGTTCAAAACTTTTTGATTGAGATTACAGCAACACGAGTGAACCAGAGAACTCCACAGCGAGTGGCATCTGAAAGGATAACCACTCACCGAGAACGCACCTGGTATGGAGCTGACCCCGGACCAGAAGAAGCAGCACACCTGCATTATTGCGATTACAACCCTCGAGTCCTTCGAGACCCATGGGTTCGTCATGCGCAACCGCAAGAGCCAACAGAGGAGACATGGCCGGAGAGCCAAGATCACCAGTGGACAAACCCGCCTTTTCATACGGGCAGGTACTCCACTGATCCATATGGAGCTTCAGGATCCAGACCTCCGCCCCAATTTGATGCAGGACGATACTCCGACGCCTCCTACACTTTCACGAATGACTACTATCAAGAGGCCGGTGCTTTCTTCACTCGTACCAACAACACCCTCCTCGACATCCAGAACACGCAAGCAGAACATGGAAGACTCCTGAAAGAACAACAAAAATGGAACCAGGGCCATGCCGCTGCAGTGCAAGAGTTGAGACAAGATACAACAACAATGAACGACAACATCACAACCATGATGCGGTTCTGGAACATCGGGTAAGACCGACGACAACATCCAGCTTGGGGGAGTTCCTCCCCAATTTATCAAGTAAGTTTTTATTTGCACCTCTTATTTATTCTTTTCTATTTTAGTATTTTATCTTAAAAAAAACTTAGAAAACCCAATAAATATTTTCTTGCTTTAATTTACTGCATTCTATAAACATGAAAACAAAATAAAAATACTGTGTAGATAAGTGTGCTTTATTTATCTGCTAAGTCTTAATCTCTAGAAAAATAAAAAGACCAAAAAGATGCATGATGGAAATGATGAATAGCTGCTCTGTTTGCTTACTTTCAAGTACCTAGCTTTTATACTAGAGTTCTTCCAGGAATTATTAAAACTGAAATTACTATCTTTGGGAAGCATAAAACTAAAGTCTAGGAACGAGAAAGGCAAAATATAAAGTTCAGCTACTGTTTATCTTGTTCCTACTACACTAAGTTCTAGAGATTTATTTTGAAAACTTACAAATCACATGATGAGTTCCTAGCATAACAAACTACCTACCATAGCCATACTTGCTATAACATCTTTTACTATATTTACATTGAGTTTGATCGAGCTGTGTAGACCCTTAGGAGCTTTTCATGTGGTTAAATTAAGATATTCACTTGCACACATCTACCACAGCATTCATCACCAATCATTAAAATTGCTAAAAATATTATCACTCACTGTCTCGAATATTGTTATTATCTCTCTCTAAAAAAATTCAATGTAGAAGAGGCATGGGTTATGCAAAAATATGCGAGGAAATAAAAAGGGGCAAGTGCCCGGAACCTCGATAAAAGAAAAAGAGTGAGACGAGAGGTAAAAATGGACAAGTGTCCAGAGTAGAATTAGGGGTACAAAGATGCCCACTTGAGCGGAAAAAAATGGACAAGTGTCCGACAGTAGAATTAGGGGTATCTACTACCCACCTGAAAAAAAAAGAGAAAAAGATAGCCCATGTTCTCCCAAAGCAAAGATCAAAGAAGAGGAGAGATAGCAATATGAGGAGCAATGAGAAGTAAGTTATCACTTATACATTTTTATCATCACTATCATTTATTCCATCACACATGCACATCTTGATTTAATTATATGCTGAGTTCCTTTGGATCCATGGCTCGATTAGACAACATATGTATGAGCTGTTTTTCACTCCTATGAGCTCCACTTAAATATCCCTTAGCTATAGGTAAGTGACATTATGGTAAGGATCCACAAATACCACATATAGAGAGACTTGAGAGAATCATTGCTGGTAACTCTGAGTTTTATTTTTGAAAACTTATGAAAAACTCTAGAACAAAGGTGAAGTATAGACAGGAGGGATAGTACTTGACTTAACTATTTTGTCTTTCGATTACTTAAGACTTGATTGCAGGTACTAAACTCCATAACACTTCACTCTAATCTGGAAGAATTTTTATGTAAAAGCATGTGTGCCTGTCACGAAAGAAAACATCGAAGCAACTTCTGATTCGTCTAAGTTTAGCTAGTTGCTCAGGGACGAGCAAAGGGTAAGCTTGGGGGAGTTTGTTGACGGTCCTTAAGTACTAAAATTAATAATCAAATAAACATGAAAAAGGATCAATATGAAACAAACATCTAGAATTAGGGTTTTATCTAACAGAATTCCACGAGCTTTGGTGTTTATCTATTTCTGCAGGGGGTTATCAGATAATATGGAGAGAATGCCCACATGTCATGTTTACAACGAGATAATTACGTGCTGCGCAATTTTCCTCAATCTAGAAGAGTCCAGAAGCCACGGGAACGAACGAGAGCACGATCGGGCTAGGGGGTAGGGCGGCCGCCCACCCCCTTGGGCGCCCGCCTAGGGTTGGAGTCCAACCAGGACTCTGCTTCGGGACTACGCTCCACCGACCTAAAGGATCAATCTAAACCATACAATCTATGTCGGTTTGATCCAATGGCTCACGTTCACTTGAGGGGACTATAAAACCAGACCCCCTGGCCTCTGGAGGAGAAGAGAAGAAATCATTATTCAGAGGTAGCCATCAAAGTTAGGGTTTAGAGCTTCTCTCCCACAGAGAATTAGAATTAGCTACTCCCTAATCCTTCAAGTTTAGAGGTTTGATTAGATAGCAATTAGAGAAGTAGAGCACTACGCTCTGGATTCGGATCTTCGGTAATAAAGATTGGTATTATTCATATATTTCTCTAATTCTTTGTTCTAATTGCATTATGTCACTAATTATTATGTTCTTAGTTTGCTCTAGTTCTATATTTGATATAGTTCTAATTGATAATGAGTTTATGTATAAGTTTGCAAAGCGCTTAGCTCTTGACGCGAGGGAGTTAGGTGATAGATCACATGTGAGCATGGTGCTTAGATGTTATTTATCTGCAAATTTATCCTATTGGCCGGGTCGTGTGGTAGTTCGCGATAGTGACAGCTTCGTTGATTCTTATATAGTCCACCCTCCGTTGATAGGACAGGCAGAACCGGTATTGTGGAGTAGGTCATGCGATGCTCTGATTTACTTTATCAACGTTCCTTATACATGAATGAAGAGTCTTTTATGCTATATATGATCTTGTAGATAACTAGAGTAGATTATGACTTAGTAGTTAGTAGATAACTTAGAATCCATTCTCTAGCTAATCCGACATCAGCTACATATGAGTAGTCTATTTTCTAATCGCTGTGTCATCTACCCATGAACTTATACTTTATTATCATTATCTTTATGGTTTATCCCCTGCTAAAGTAAGTGACTGTGTGACGAGTTTCTCATTAGTAATCATGTTCTTGCAAGTTTATCTCTAGTCTATGCCTTGATAGATTTTGCCCCCTTGATTTAATTTCATCTTAGATCCCTTGAGCAAAATTATAAATAACGATACCTGGAATACTTATCCTGGTGAAATGCTACAATGAGGTGTTTTATCTGTGCGCTTGCGGATAGAATAGATTATTTTCTAGAGAGCCTTTACATTTATAAATACCTTTGTACACTCTGGCACCATGCTGGGGATGACAACCTAGTATCTAAGTGGTGTTAGCTAGTGTCAACAAGCATTTCTGGCGCCGTTGCCGGGGAGTTATAGGACTTATACGAATCTCATAAGTAAGTCATAAAAGGGTAATATATAGGATCGGTAAGGGAAGCCAGAAAATCAATCAAGGATTATTCACATAAAACATTAGACTAGACTATAGAGAAATAATTGCATAAAACAGCTACTAAGTGAGAAATCATAACAAGGCACCTCTGCTTTGGCAGGTTCACCCTGTTGTTTTTCTATGTTTATATTTTTATACAGGGTATAACAGGATTGACTTTGGGTACATTCAACTCTCCATCATCAGAACCAAAGCAATCAAGAGAAGAAGAAGCTAGCTACCAATTGCTGAAGCTATGGCACACAAGACCTTGCAAGAATTCTCTGCTCCAAGCCTTGAGAACATTCCAACTGGTCCAAGATTTGCAGTAGAAGAAGGAATACCTGAGTTTGAGCTCAAGTCAAGCGTCATCAATTTGGTGCAAGCTACACAATTCAGTGGAAAGGCACATGAAGATGCTAGTGCTCACTTGCAGAATTTCTTAGAGATTGGGAGCACAATCCACATCAACGGAGTTGACAAAGACGTCATACTGCTTCGCCTTTTTCCATTCTCACTAGAAGGGAAAGCGAGGAAGTGGTTCTACACTCATCAAGATAACATCAACAACTGGACGAACTTGTCAGATGCCTTTCTATCAAAGTTTTTCCCTATAGGCAAAACAACTGCCTTAAGAGGAAATATTGTCAGTTTCCAACAACAGAAGACGGAAGCAATTTCAGAAGCATGGGAGCGTTTTCAAGGATACATTTCCGATTGCCCTCACCATGGAATGGCCACATGGTTACTTATGCAGACCTTCTACCATGGATTAACCCAGAAGGCTCGTGAGTGCCTAGATGCATCTGCTAAAGGATCATTCTTGGAGCTTACAACTGGAAAAGCAGAAATACTTTTGGATAAGATAGCAGAAAACCAAAGCTGGTTCCAAGATAAAGCTCAACAATGTCATCAAACTGAAGAAATACCAGAAGAAGTAAATGCATTATTAACTAAGATGGAAAATTTGCTCCATTGGAATGACCAAAGGGCCAAATTCAAAGAAGATCAAAGGGCCATTGAGACAGCATACAAATATCAACCAACTTCGAGTCAACCCAATAGCAAAGGTATGAATTCAGGTAATACTTTCAAGCAACTTTCATTAAAAGAGATAATTGCTCAACAAACCAAAATTAATGATGAAGTTAAACAAAGGCTAGATACAAATGAATCATCTCTAAAAGATATACACAATAAAATGGATTTTCTACTAACTGCCTTTGATGAGCAAAACACTCTTAATAAAAGGGTAGAGCTTAAATTAATAAAGATAGCTGCTGCACTGCCTGTTGCTACTAACCTTGAGCAGGTAAAGAATATAACTACTAGAGGAGGTAAAGCTACCAGAGATCCTCCATACCCAAAAGAGAAACAAAGAACATCAGCACCAGTGCAACCAGCAGTAATAGAAGAAGAAAGCCCAGTTGAAGCAGAAGACCTGCTCCAACCACCAAGAACTGGAGAAATGAGGAAAGATTTTTATGACACCAACTATTTGCCATTTCCTAGAAGAAACAGAGGACTGCAGTCGGATGAGCAGTTTGGTAAGTTTGTAGAGGTCATTTAGAAATTATATGTCAACATACCTCTGCTCGATGCCATACAGGTACCTACATATGCAAAGTACATCAGAGATATTCTTAATAAGAAGAGACCACTGCCCACCACTGAGGTTATCAAGCTGACAGAAGAATGCAGTGCGGCCATCCTCAACAAACCACCAAAGAAGAAGGAAGATACCGGATGTCCCACTATTGACTGCTCAATCGGAAACCAACACTTCAACAATGCACTTTGTGATCTCGGAGCAAGTGTCAGTGTGATGCCAGCATCAGTCTACAAAAAGCTTGAGCATGCAACCTTAGAACCAACATCAATGTGCCTACAACTAGCGGATCAATCGGTTCGACACCCGTTGGGCATCGCCGAGAACATTCCAGTCAAGATCAGAGATTTCCTGGTGCCAGTAGACTTCATAGTACTGGACATGAGCCCTGACTCAAAAGTGTCCATCATCCTTGGAAGGCCATTTCTAAGCACTGCCAATGCCCACATTGATGTCGGAAATGGAGAAATCAAGTTCAACATAAACGGTCAAGAAGAACACTTCACATTCAAACCCAGACCAGAGAGAGACTCTACAGTGAAGGAAGTTCATGAAGAACCACTGGAGACACCATCTCCGGAGGAAGGTAACTCCGAAGATTAAAATATTTGGAGGTCCAGCTTGGGGGACCTAAAAATCCCAAACCCTCACCGGGAGGTAAATCGGTATTTATCCGCATTATTATTTTTCTCATATTTAATTCTTGCATAATTAAATCTTGCATTAGTCACATTTATTCATAGCAATATTATAATAATCAAAAGCCCCATATAAATAATATTCGTGGTGTGTAACAACCCATATTTATTAATTATTGTGGAGGCACAAAAATATTTTCCATTATCATTTTAATTAAGTTTCAATTCTCATAGATTTTTCCTACATTATATCTAATTATATTAATATTATAGAAGCATGACCCACACTTCTTGGGTCCCACATGTCATACACTTCACCTGACATACATCCCATCACATAATTTCATCCACCAATATGTTTCCACTCACCTGACATCTTTCCACCGTCCAACCACCACCAACACAACATTATTCTGCGTAAGATCAAAGCAAGGAAGCAAGTGGAGAGAGAACAGCCAGGATGGGCATCACAAGTGGGCGCCCGCCCACCTACCAAGGGCGCCCGCCCTGTCCCTCTTCCTCCTATAAAAGGCCACCTCCAGCTCTCCTTCTCTTCACACAAACACTCCAGAAAACCACACAAGTTTCAGTTTCCCGAGAAGGAGCTCTTGTAGTGAAGAGAAGAAAGTAGAGAGAAAGAGGAGAGTGGAAGGGAAGGTTGGGAATTCTTTTGAGAGAGTGTTTGTCACCTAGCAAGTAGTGATCCCGCTGTCCAAGCGAAAGTAAAAGTTGTTTGGGGGGAGGCTCTACCAAAATAGAAATTTGTCTTGAACGATTAACCCCTGGTCTACTGATATTCCGGACAGCTGACCACTAACATTTTCTCTCACATTTTCCACTAGTTGTGTCTTGCCAACTTTTGTTTACAGGATGTTTAAGAAGGTGAAGAATGCAGGGAAGGCTCTCAAGAACATTGGTACAAGGAGTTCAGCCCGACACTCCTCACAGCCATCAGAGATGAGCGTCGACCCAACACCCACACAAGCTCCAACATCTTCATTAGGTCAGCAAGTTAAGGTCCTTCTCAAGATAGGAGACCTAGGACTGAAGACCCGAAGAGAGAAGGAAGTCTATCAGCAACTGAAGAATAAAGATTTCATTCATACCCCTACTCTCGATCCAATCCTACTACAAGAAACAGGTATGGACACTGAATTCGACTTAATTTTTCAGATGATGGGTTGGACAAATTTTTGGAATATAACTGAGCTGGGTTCTCGTCTTCTCACCCTCGAATTTCTTTGCACCTTACAATACTATGAGGGAGGAATTGTTTTTCGGATGTTCAAACAGGAAATTATGTTGTCTTGGAGAGAGCTAAGCGACCATCTTGGTTTCTCTTCGAGATGCATCCTGGACATTGACTCCGATTTACCCAACTTTGAGAGAGACCAGTTTTGGAGAGAAATATCTAGAGATAATTTTTATAGTCAAGCCCGAACCAGTGACATGGAACACCCCACTCTTAGAATGTTCCACAAATGGCTTGGGTACAATCTTTTCTATCGCGATGATATTAGGAAAGTAAGAGTAGGAGATTTACAACTTTTATATGCTGCTATTAGTAAAGTACCCACTTCGCCTGTTACACTATTAGTTTCACATTGGCTTAGTATACCTAGTCTACAGGGACCAGTAGGATGTACTTCACTTATCACTCGTCTAGCCTCTAATCTTCACTTACTAGAAAATTCATCGTTGGACATCATAGAAGAATTAAGAATTTATCATGGCTATGACACATTTAGACAAGCTCGGATGTTAAAGAAAGAGGGGAATATAATGTATATGCTATATGATGATAAAGGCAAGATTCGGTTACCTAACCCGAACCTTGGCCTCTACGTTGTTCAAAACTTTTTGATTGAGATTACAGCAACACCAGTGAACCAGAGAACTCCACAGCGAGTGGCATCTGAAAGGATAACCACTCACCGAGAACGCACCTGGTATGGAGCTGACCCCGGACCAGAAGAAGCAGCACATCTGCATTATTGCGATTACAACCCTCGAGTCCTTCGAGACCCATGGGTTCGTCATGCGCAACCACAAGAGCCAACAGAGGAGACATGGCCGGAGAGCCAAGATCACCAGTGGACAAACCCGCCTTTTCATACGGGCAGGTACTCCACTGATCCATATGGAGCTTCAGGATCCAGACCTCCGCCCCAATTTGATGCAGGACGATACTTCGACGCCTCCTACGCTTTCACGAATGACTACTATCAAGAGGCCGGTGCTTTCTTCACTCGTACCGACAACACCCTCCTCGACATCCAGAACACGCAAGCAGAACATGGAAGACTCCTGGAAGAACAACAAAAATGGAACCAGGGCCATGCCGCTGCAGTGCAAGAGTTGAGACAAGATACAACAACAATGAACGACAACATCACAACCATGATGCGGTTCTGGAACATCGGGTAAGACCGACGGCAACATCCAGCTTGGGGGAGTTCCTCCCCAATTTATCAAGTAAGTTTTTATTTGCACCTCTTATTTATTCTTTTCTATTTTAGTATTTTATCTTAAAAAAAAAACTTAGAAAACCCAATAAATATTTTCTTGCTTTAATTTACTGCATTCTATAAACATGAAAACAAAATAAAAATAGTGTGTAGATAAGTGTGCTTTATTTATCTGCTAAGTCTTAGTCTCTAGAAAAATAAAAAGACCAAAAAGATGCATGATGGAAATGATGAATAGCTGCTCTGTTTGCTTACTTTCCAGTACCTAGCTTTTATACTAGAGTTCTTCCAGGAATTATTAAAACTGAAATTACTATCTTTGGGAAGCATAAAACTAAAGTCTAGGAAGGAGAAAGGCAAAATATAAAGTTGAGCTACTGTTTATCTTGTTCCTACTACACTAAGTTCTGGAGATTTATTTTGAAAACTTACAAATCACATGATGAGTTCCTAGCATAACAAACTACCTACCACAGCCTTACTTGCTATAACATCTTTTACTATATTTACATTGAGTTTGATCGAGCTGTGTAGACCCTTAGGAGCTTTTCATGTGGTTAAATTAAGATATTCACTTGCACACATCTACCACAGCATTCATCACCAATCATTAAAATTGCTAAAAATATTATCACTCACTGTCCCGAATATTGTTATTATCTCTCTCTAAAAAAATTCAATGTAGAAGAGGCATGGGTTATGCAAAAATATGCGAGGAAATAAAAAGGGGCAAGTGCCCGGAACCTCGATAAAAGAAAAAGAGTGAGACGAGAGGTAAAAATGGACAAGTGTCCAGAGTAGAATTAGGGGTACAAAGATGCCCACTTGAGCGGAAAAAAATGGACAAGTGTCCGATAGTAGAATTAGGGGTATCTACTACCCACCTGAAAAAAAAAAAGAAAAAGATAGCCCATGTTCTCCCAAAGCAAAGATCAAAGAAGAGGAGAGATAGCAATATGAGGAGCAATGAGAAGTAAGTTATCACTTATACATTTTTATCATCACTATCATTTATTCCATCACACATGCACATCTTGATTTAATTATATGCTGAGTTCCTTTGGATCCATGGCTCGATTAGACAACATATGTATGAGCTGTTTTTCACTCCTATGAGCTCCACTTAAATATCCCTTAGCTATAGGTAAGTGACATTATGGTAAGGATCCACAAATACCACATATAGAGAGACTTGAGAGAATCATTGCTGGGAACTCTGAGTTTTATTTTTGAAAACTTATGAAAAACTCTAGAACAAAGGTGAAGTATAGACAGGAGGGATAGTACTTGACTTAACTATTTTGTCTTTCGATTACTTAAGACTTGATTGCAGGTACTAAACTCCATAACACTTCACTCTAATCTAGAAGAATTTTTATGTAAAAGCATGTGTGCCTGTCAGGAAAGAAAACATCGAAGCAACTTCTGATTCGTCTAAGTTTAGCTAGTTGCTCAGTGTAACACCCGATTTTAAGAACAAAATCAGATATGCACCATATGTGAGTTTTAGAAGACAAGCCTCACATATAGCTACAAATAAGGGGTAATACCAAAGGACAACGCATAAATTACATAGCGTACATAGAAAATCAGAAACAACCTTAGGCAGGAAACCACGGAATATAACTCCAAACTTCGGGTGTTAACTTCACTCTACAGGATCCAACTGACTGGTTGATCACAAGCCCAATACTTCTCCTGAGGTGTGGGGGGAGATAGCAAGAGTGAGTTCAAGACGAACTCCGCAAGTATAACAACTAGATTGTATAGATCCCACAATCTCATGATCAATGTGACATAAATAATATAGAGCATTAAACAATAATCAATGAGTTTCTTAACACAAGATTCATCACCCTTAATGTAAGAGTTCCCAAGGCCGCTCGTGACCGTGAGCACGGCTAGTATACCAGTTTTTAACACTCTGCAGATGTTGTACATCTTTACCCATGAGTCATGATTTACCCTTTCGCCTGAGGTGATCAGCCTCGTAACCCACTACCAAGGTAGGTCGGCAGGGATCACTATGAAGTCTTTCAAAGGTTCGTCTAACAAGTTAGGGCCGCTTGGTTTCGGTAGTCAGTCCGTGTGATTCTACCACTCGCAGGGAATCCACGGTCTGCTATCCCCCATTTGCGCCACACGGGTAACCTCTAACAAGCTAGAAAAGTTACTCATACTTGACTAAAGCCAGAGCCATTATAGCCCTCATGGTTGCACTTTCATCCCGGTTATCACTTACGAATAAATCCTCAAGTTGTTAAAAAGTCATTATTAATATTTGTTGCTTTATATCAATCTAGTCACAAGATCATGATCATAGAATTAAAACCAAAATGCTATACTTGCCTTGATCCAATTGCTCCTGCTGGTCCTGCTGATCTTACTTGCCTCCAAGACTCTGATCTTGATCACCGAAGTAATGCCCAGTGACTAGGCTCGGTCACCAAACATCAACACACAAGCAATCGGAGACAGACATACACGAAGCAAACAAGATTACAATTAGAACAGTACACCAGCAGTAAATAAATTTAAATAAAAGTTTTCAAAAAACATCTACACGCTGCTACGATCACGTCAACGCAAAATTCACGCAAAACGGAGTTACGACGCGAAATCTACGCATTAACCGGGACTGCAGAGGCTATCTACGGACTTGTATTTAACTAGGAAATCTATCAGTGGTGAATCTAAACAACAAAGGTACCAACGCGAAGCTTATGAAATTATAAAACTAACGCAACTTGAACGGATCGAATCGGAGCTAAAACGGAGAAGATATGAATTTTCTAAGATTTTCCTATAGTAAGTAATTAATTAAATAGGGTCACAAAATTAAAATGTTTCAAATTGTTAAACCAAGTTTACTAACACGTAGATCTCATGATTACGAACCTAACGCAATTTGAACGGGTCAAATCGGAGCTGAAACGAATATTTTATGGCCTAAACAAACTCAGTGGCAATTCTGTAATTACTGAAAACGTATTTTGAAATAAATCAGCAGACTTTACGTTTTCAAAAAATAGAAAGTGTATTCCTTCATATGCGCTTTGAACCGCGGGTTGTTTTAAGAAAAACACAGGGTCTCTTTAACAAAACTCCCTGCGAAGGGGTATCTTGTATTCTTGACCGTTGATGTGCAATCCGACGGTTGGAAATTGACCCAGGGAAAAGGAGGGGCACCGGTCGCCGGAGGGGAGGAGGGAGACGGCGGCGCAGCCATTGCTGCCGCGCGGAGCTCACCGGCGAAGGCCGTTCAGGCGCTATGGTGCGAGGTTTTCAAATCCGAGAGCACCGGAAGAGAGAGAAGGAGATGGCGAGTCCATCCCTGACCCTTGCGTGGCCGGGGGCGAGCCCGCGTGGCTCGCGTCATGGCCGGCGGACATGGACCTCTGCGGTGCGCGTGGCCAGGGCGCTAGGAAGCCCCAAAATGCTCGGGAATTGGACCGGGAGAGAGCGGAAGGGGAGGGGAGCTCACCAGCGCGAAGAACTGGGTCGGAGGAGGCTCGGTTTGGCCCGTTGGCGCTCGGTGAATCGCGGCGGCGCTCCGGCGACGGCTCTCGGCGCTTGCGCACGGAAACTGAGGTGGAGAGGAGCGGAATGAAGAGTGGGAGCAGCGGGACTGGCTTGGGCGCGTCCAAAAGGCAAGACACGGGGGGGAGGGGAAATGGGATCGTGGGAGCGGGGGGCGCGGCATGCGGCCGGCAGTTCGACTGCAGAGAGAGAGGGGAGGAGGCGGTTGCGGGAGGAGAGGGGAGAAGCTGACAATCGGGCCCCACGCGTCAGAGAGAGGAGGGAGGAAAGGAGGGTGGCTGCTGGCTGGGCCTGGCCCAAGAAGAAGCAAGGGGCGCGGGTGGGGGTTTCTGGGCCAAAGGCCGAAAGGGAGGGGGAAATTCCAACTTCCATTTATATTTTTTTTTATACCAAATTTTCCAAATACATTTTCCAATTGAATTTTTTGAGTAATTTGACACTTTATTTTTAAAACAATCATCACAATAAAATGCACCAGCATGTATGCATCAAAATAAGTTTCTAACCTTATTTAAATTTTAACTTCCCAAAAATTATTATTATTATTTTTTTCCTATATTTTAATGCTCACAAAATTGACTATAAAAATCAAATTCAACTATTTAAAAAGAAGCAATTTTTAGGATGTTACAATTCTACCCCCCATAAAATGAATCTCGTCCTCGAGATTCGAAAGGGGCTTAGGTCCTTTGAGAGAAACAGGAAATTATCTTGATAATACTTTCAACTTGACAACTTGCATACCAAACTTAAACACTTATACCGCAAGGTCACATCTCGTGAACAAAATTTCCATTGAATAACTATTATTCATAAGTTGACCAAAGTCCATCTTGACTACTAATTTCTTTTAGCTTACAACTCCAAGAGACATGGAAACTTAATATGCATTTGCCTCCTCAGGTAGGAGTGGACCACCGTGATACTCAATTCTTTTTCCTGACGGTGCTGTTAAGAGCATTTTGTATTGGGTACCATAGATCACTCCTTTGTGTGCACACAACCATCCATTACCAAGGACCAAGGGAATACCAAGCGGCTCTAGCACAATGAGGTTTACAGTGAAGTTTTCCTTGTTTATGACCAGATTGATATTTGAGCACACCTGATCTGCTTGTATTTCTCCCACTGGGGTTTGAACTAACAAAGGCTTCCTCGTTGGGCACTTCACCCACTCGATCGTCTTTACCAAGTCAGCAGAAATGAAAGAATGCGAAGCACTCGGGTCAAACAGAGCAAAAACTTGCACTGAGTCTACTTGAATATAGCCACCAACCACTTTGGTAGCTCCATGAATGTTATGCCTATCCACATTGCTCAGTCTTCCATTGATATAGTCCCGTTGCACCTTATTTCCATGAGTAGACTTCTTATAGCTTTTCCTTTTTCTCTTTCGCCGTTGTGGATTCTGATTTGATTCACTTCCAACTTGCTCTTTAGTATCATTATTTTGATAGTACTCGGTCTCATCATACTCATAAAATCCATCAAGGATAGGATCATCATTCTCTTCCCACGTATCAGTAAGAGGCATCATATAGGGCTCCTGATCCATGGGATACTACACTCCCTGTCATCAGGTGACCAACATCAATAACATGAGAAGAAGAGATGATCATATCCATAGAATATCTCAAGAGACAACTCTCACTTCAGGATAAGTTGAAAATGCGTCAACCCGTGATATCAAGGTACTACCCCCCTTAAGAAAGGTCGACTAGCAGGCACAAGGAAGGTAGCTTGAACTTTTTCTTGACAAGTTATCTTGCAATGAGACCCTTTTGACATCCTAAGGAACTTATGTGCAAGGAAGAAACAAATATCCTGATTTTCCTCGCGATATGAAAATCACCAGCGCAGTAAAATGGACATAACTCTTGTTTTGTTAATCCAATAGGGTTATAGCTTATACTGTTAGAAAGCTTAGAGAATTTGCTACAACCTTTCTATAGAACACTTTTCCAAATTCTATAGTTATATTTGTCCAAAACAGCAGGCAACCAAAACTGGTCTAGATTCTTGACAGGACATCTGTATCGTCTTGTGATTTTTGTAACTTCCAAACCGTAATAGCTATGAGGGTGATTCTTGAGGTCAGAGAAAGATCTCGAAGTCTATTATCATCCAGAATTTTCTCATGATTTTCGGTCATCCCAGATAAAAGATATGAACTGATAAAGAAGTGATACTTCGGAAGGCACGATAAGATAACAAGAGAAAAACCAAAACCCAACTATTTATGTCATTAATCCTTATGCCTTAGTCATGTAAACTAAATGAAATTGTGAAGAAACTCACAAGATCATTACACTCATTACAAAGATCCAAATCAAACATAAACATAAAGGCAATTCAACCAAGCAGTAAAGGTTCACAAGGCACACAAACTCGACTTTCGCTGCTAGCGTTTTTATTACACAAGGGCACAAACTCCTATATCTTAAACTCAGTGTGGCTTCTTTCATGATGCATCTATGGATTCCTTTGTGGACAAGGGTTTACATAGTGTCCTTCCTGTCGGCAGTGATAACACTTTTTCTTAGCTGGATCCATTGTGATGTCATTTTCCACTGAGGTGTTGCTCGGTGTGTTATCAGCTTGCTGACTCTGAAGGTTTGTCTCTGGCTGGCTAGCTTTCTTCCTAACTTGGTTGATGCTTCGAGGTTGAAACTCTTTATAAGTGATTGTCCATCCATCTATGTATACCTCATGAGCAGTGGGGTTAGCTTGAGAAGTTTCTTCATCTCCAAGGTTTGGATTTTCATGGCCAGAGTTCAAAGCTAAATGTGACAACATAGGATTTGAATGTTGTTCGCTTCCCAATGCTGGCTCTAGTGATTTTGCCTTCCTCTTCTTATCCTCATTAGTCACACCATTTGATGTTACCTTAACTTTCTTTTTAGATGACCTATTCCGACGACAAGGAAGACCATAATGCCTACAGCAATGGCATTGACCCTGAGATCCCGATGTACTACTACCAACACCATGGGTTCTCATATTTTTCCAAGCTTCTGCTACTTGTCTCTTCACTGGTCCTGAGATGCACTGCTGAGAGTTTCGATTCTGAGCCATTCCTTCCACTACTTGCTTTTGCATGGCTAGAAGCTTCTCCTTGTCGAATGCTTTTATGGGTGGCGAAGCGAGGTCCTTTTGTCCATTCATGCCAAAGGTCTCCTCATTATGAGCCATCTAAATAGACAAGGTGGGAGGATTTAGAATAGAGACAAAGTTTTTATAATAGAATAGGGTAGAGGTAAGCATAAATTTTAGCAATTATCGAGGTTAAGGTGAAAGCAAGAAGTAAGCAGAGATAGAAGCAGGCTAAAACGTCCGGTTCTAACTAGGCTTGCGTCCTACAGTCAGCATTGCTTTGATACCACTTTGTAACACCCGATTTTAAGAACAAAATCAGATATGCACCATATGTGAGTTTTAGAAGACAAGCCTCACATATAGCTACAAATAAGGGGTAATACCAAAGGACAACGCATAAGTTACATAGCGTACATAGAAAATCAGAAACAACCTTAGGCAGGAAACCACGGAATATAACTCCAAACTTCGGGTGTTAACTTCACTCTACAGGATCCAACTGACTGGTTGATCACAAGCCCAATACTTCTCCTGAGGTGTGGGGGGAGATAGCAAGAGTGAGTTCAAGACGAACTCCGCAAGTATAACAACTAGATTGTATAGATCCCACAATCTCATGATCAATGTGACATGAATAATATAGAGCATTAAACAATAATCAATGAGTTTCTTAACACAAGATTCATCACCCTTAATGTAAGAGTTCCCAAGGCCGCTCGTGACCGTGAGCACGGCTAGTATACCAGTTTTTAACACTCTGCAGATGTTGTACATCTTTACCCATGAGTCATGATTTACCCTTTCGCCTGAGGTGATCAGCCTCGTAACCCACTACCAAGGTAGGTCGGCAGGGATCACTATGAAGTCTTTCAAAGGTTCGTCTAACAAGTTAGGGCCGCTTGGTTTCGGTAGTCAGTCCGTGTGATTCTACCACTCGCAGGGAATCCACGGTCTGCTATCCCCCATTTGCGCCACACGGGTAACCTCTAACAAGCTAGAAAAGTTACTCATACTTGACTAAAGCCAGAGCCATTATAGCCCTCATGGTTGCACTTTCATCCCGGTTATCACTTACGAATAAATCCTCAAGTTGTTAAAAAGTCATTATTATTATTTGTTGCTTTATATCAATCTAGTCACAAGATCATGGTCATAGAATTAAAACCCAAATGCTATACTTGCCTTGATCCAATTGCTCCTGCTGGTCCTGCTGATCTTACTTGCCTCCAAGACTCTGATCTTGATCACCGAAGTAATGCCCAGTGACTAGGCTCGGTCACCAAACATCAACACACAAGCAATCGGAGACAGACATACACGAAGCAAACAAGATTACAATTAGAACAGTACACCAGCAGTAAATAAATTTAAATAAAAGTTTTCAAAAAACATCTACACGCTGCTACGATCACGTCAACGCAAAATTCACGCAAAACGGAGTTACGACGCGAAATCTACGCATTAACCGGGACTGCAGAGGCTATCTACGGACTTGTATTTAACTAGGAAATCTATCAGTGGTGAATCTAAACAACAAAGGTACCAACGCGAAGCTTATGAAATTATAAAACTAACGCAACTTGAACGGATCGAATCGGAGCTAAAACGGAGAAGATATGAATTTTCTAAGATTTTCCTATAGTAAGTAATTAATTAAATAGGGTCACAAAATTAAAATGTTTCAAATTGTTAAACCAAGTTTACTAACACGTAGATCTCATGATTACGAACCTAACGCAATTTGAACGGGTCAAATCGGAGCTGAAACGAATATTTTATGGCCTAAACAAACTCAGTGGCAATTCTGTAATTACTGAAAACGTATTTTGAAATAAATCGGTAGACTTTACGTTTTCAAAAAATAGAAAGCGTATTCCTTCATATGCGCTTTGAACCGCGGGTTGTTTTAAGAAAAACACAGGGTCTCTTTAACAAAACTCCCTGCGAAGGGGTATCTTGTATTCTTGACCGTTGATGTGCAATCCGACGGTTGGAAATTGACCCAGGGAAAAGGAGGGGCACCGGTCGCCGGAGGGGAGGAGGGAGACGGCGGCGCAGCCATTGCTGCCGCGCGGAGCTCACCGGCGAAGGCCGTTCAGGCGCTATGGTGCGAGGTTTTCAAATCCGAGAGCACCGGAAGAGAGAGAAGGAGATGGCGAGTCCATCCCTGACCCTTGCGTGGCCGGGGGCGAGCCCGCGTGGCTCGCGTCATGGCCGGCGGCCATGGACCTCTGCGGTGCGCGTGGCCAGGGCGCTAGGAAGCCCCAAAATGCTCGGGAATTGGACCGGGAGAGAGCGGAAGGGGAGGGGAGCTCACCAGCGCGAAGAACTGGGTCGGAGGAGGCTCGGTTTGGCCCGTTGGCGCTCGGTGAATCGCGGCGGCGCTCCGGCGACGGCTCTCGGCGCTTGCGCACGGAAACTGAGGTGGAGAGGAGCGGAATGAAGAGTGGGAGCAGCGGGACTGGCTTGGGCGCGTCCAAAAGGCAAGACACGGGGGGGAGGGGAAATGGGATCGTGGGAGCGGGGGGCGCGGCATGCGGCCGGCAGTTCGACTGCAGAGAGAGAGAGGGGAGGAGGCGGTTGCGGGAGGAGAGGGGAGAAGCTGACAATCGGGCCCCACGCGTCAGAGAGAGGAGGGAGGAAAGGAGGGTGGCTGCTGGCTGGGCCTGGCCCAAGAAGAAGCAAGGGGCGCGGGTGGGGGTTTCTGGGCCAAAGGCCGAAAGGGAGGGGGAAATTCCAACTTCCATTTATATTTTTTTTTATACCAAATTTTCCAAATACATTTTCCAATTGAATTTTTTGAGTAATTTGACACTTTATTTTTAAAACAATCATCACAATAAAATGCACCAGCATGTATGCATCAAAATAAGTTTCTAACCTTATTTAAATTTTAACTTCCCAAAAATTATTATTATTATTTTTTTCCTATATTTTAATGCTCACAAAATTGACTATAAAAATCAAATTCAACTATTTAAAAAGAAGCAATTTTTAGGATGTTACACTCAGGGACGAGCAAAGGGTAAGCTTGGGGGAGTTTGTTGACGGTCCTTAAGTACTAAAATTAATAATCAAATAAACATGAAAAAGGATCAATATGAAACAAACATCTAGAATTAGGGTTTTATCTGACAGAATTCCACGAGCTTTGGTGTTTATCTATTTCTGCAGGGGGTTATCAGATAATATGGAGAGAATGCCCACATGTCATGTTTACAACGAGATAATTACGTGCTGCGCAATTTTCCTCAATCTAGAAGAGTCCAGAAGCCACGGGAACGAACGAGAGCACGATCGGGCTAGGGGGTAGGGCGGCCGCCCACCCCCTTGGGCGCCCGCCTAGGGTTGGAGTCCAACCAGGACTCTACTTCGGGACTACGCTCCACCGACCTAAAGGATCAATCTAAACCATACAATCTATGTCGGTTTGATCCAATGGCTCACGTTCACTTGAGGGGACTATAAAACCAGACCCCCTGGCCCCTGGAGGAGAAGAGAAGAAATCATTATTCAGAGGTAGCCATCAAAGTTAGGGTTTAGAGCTTCTCTCCCACAGAGAATTAGAATTAGCTACTCCCTAATCCTTCAAGTTTAGAGGTTTGATTAGATAGCAATTAGAGAAGTAGAGCACTACGCTCTGGATTCGGATCTTCGGTAATAAAGATTGGTATTATTCATATCTTTCTCTAATTCTTTGTTCTAATTGCATTATGTCACTAATTATTATGTTCTTAGTTTGCTCTAGTTCTATATTTGATATAGTTCTAATTGATAATGAGTTTATGTATAAGTTTGCAAAGCGCTTAGCTCTTGACGCGAGGGAGTTAGGTGATAGATCACATGTGAGCATGGTGCTTAGATGTTATTTATCTGCAAATTTATCCTATTGGCCGGGTCGTGTGGTAGTTCGCGATAGTGACAGCTTCGTTGATTCTTATATAGTCCACCCTCCGTTGATAGGACAGGCAGAACCGGTATTGTGGAGTAGGTCATGCGATGCTCTGATTTACTTTATCAATGTTCCTTATACATGAATGAAGAGTCTTTTATGCTATATATGATCTTGTAGATAACTAGAGTAGATTATGACTTAGTAGTTAGTAGATAACTTAGAATCCATTCTCTAGCTAATCCGACATCACCTACATATGAGTAGTCTATTTTCTAATCGATGTGTCATCTACCCATGAACTTATACTTTATTATCATTATCTTTATGGTTTATCCCCTGCTAAAGTAAGTGACTGTGTGACGAGTTTCTCATTAGTAATCATGTTCTTGCAAGTTTATCTCTAGTCTATGCCTTGATAGATTTTGCCCCCTTGATTTAATTTTATCTTAGATCCCTTGAGCAAAATTATAAATAACGATACCTGGAATACTTATCCTGGTGAAATGCTACAATGAGGTGTTTTATCTGTGCGCTTGCGGATAGAATAGATTATTTTCTAGAGAGCCTTTACATTTATAAATACCTTTGTACACTCTGGCACTATGCTGGGGATGACAACCTAGTATCTAAGTGGTGTTAGCTAGTGTCAACAATAATCTCAATCATATTAGTGATGTGAATGATGTCTCAAAATTTTGTATTCATTCGTTATTAGTAATCAACCTTCCCCGGCAACGGCGCCAAAAATGCTTGTTGGGCATTCTTAACGTCATTACCAAAAGTAGACTTAGTCTTCTAATTCTGATAACGGCACCAAAAATGCCGAACCTATCCCTCATGCCACTTAAGCCAAGTTGTCATCCCCAGCATGACATGAGAGATGCGGTATTGAAATATGCAATTGCTCTTCTGAATGAATAATAAATGAGATCTGCAAGCGCACAGATTAATACCGATGTAGCATTTTAACCGGGAAGTTTTCCAGGTATCGTTATTTATATTTTTACCACTGGGAAGGGATTGCTAATCATCAATATTGATTATGGAATGGAACATGGAATTGAGTATCTATCATTGCATATATAATAGAGAGCATTTATCTATCTCTTTCATACAGGGATAAATGTCACATAAAAGATAGATAAAGTATGAATGGTGACAAAGATAATTAATCTGATCAGCATAACTAGCCACATATAATAATGATAAGCACCTCAACAAATATTCTAGCAAGTCATTAGCATGGAATTAGGATGAACTACAAGAATATTTCCTAGTTATTCTTAACTATAAAGTATAGCATATCATAGTTAGTGCAATTATACTTGGCAGTCATTGTGAGACAGGACTACGCCCATGCATAGTGATATTATCAAGGAAGATGAGAAACATAGCAATCACTCCCCTGTAATAATGTTGCTCTGCCTGCCCTATACACGAGAGGGGGACTATATAAGAATCAATGGAGCTGTCACTACCACGAACTACCCCACAATCCGGCATATAGGGTACAATCGCAGATAAATACGGTATAGACACCACGCCTACACAATACTTATCATTTACCCACTGTACACATGGATAAACGCTATAGGATCCTAAACATATATATAATTCCAATCTAACTAAGTCAAGCATATAACTATGATAAACTAAGAACAATATAATTGCAAATATAAACAAGTAGAGCAAAGTCATAATCAATATATTGAAGTAGAACAAAGTCATATTCATAATATTGAAGAACAATGATGAACAAATGAAGAACAATAGAGGAATTACCAAGAATCCTCTTGACAGATCTGGAAACCAATCGAAGATTGACTCCTTCTAGTTCTAATCCTATGTAGCTATGCTAAACTAGATATCTATTGATGTGGTGGCTCTAGAGCTTGATCAGAGGCTTCTTCTCCCAAGATGGATAAATGAATTAGGGTTTCTTCGGGTCCTCTCCTACAAGGGCCAGGGAGTCTGCTTATATAGTCCTTCCAAATGAATGTGGGCCGTCGGATCAAACCGACATTAATCGCACGGTTTTCCTTAATCCCTTAGGTCGGTGGAGCATTGTTGACGGTCCTTAAGTATCAAATTTAATTATCAAGTAAACAAAGAAAAGGATCCAAATGAAATCAACATCTAGACTTAGGGTTTTATCTGACAGAATTCCATGAGTTTTGGTGTTTGTCTATTTCTGCAGGGGGTTATCAGGAAATACGGAAGAAAGGCCCACACGTCGGGATTACATAGAGATATTAACGTGCCGCGCAATTATCTTACATCTAGAAGACTCTAGAAGCCACGAGACCGAAGCGGAGGCAAAACGGGGCCAGAGGCAGGGCGCCCGCCCTCCTGCCCTGGGCGCCCGCCCCCTCTAAGAGTCCAATCAGGACTCTGCTTCGTGGGAGATCTCCACCGACCTAAAGGATCAAAGATAACCGTTCAATCAATGTCGGTTTGATCCGACGGCCCAGGTTCACTTGAGGGGACTATATAACCAGACCCCCTGGCCCCTGGAGGAGGCACCCCTTGATCATTATTCATTATTCATAGGCAGAGCAAAAGCTAGGGTTTAGAGATGAGAGCTCTCCTCTCCTCTCTAAACTAGAGTAGATCTAGATAGTAGCGAGATGGAGAAAGAAGGAGGATTAGAGGAGAGGCCAGCCTGTCGGTTCTTCCTCCGGTTGTACTTCGTCATGATCAAGCTCTAATCAAGCTTGCTCATGGGATGACTCTGGTAATCTACTTCTAATTTATTATGCAATTACTAATCATGTATGTTCTGGTTCACAACTCTTTTGAGTACTTTAATCTATAGGACGCTATAGGTGAGAGTTGTAATATAGGTGTAAGCGAGGTGCTTAGATCTAGATTACTTGTGGATATCCCCTGTCTAGCTGGATCGTGTGGTAGGCCGCGTAGGTGACAGTTACGTTGGTCCTCTGTAGTCCACCTCTCATTAGCAGGACAGGTAGGGTTTATCGGCCTATGGATAAGCATCCTTTGTGGTGTAATCTTATCTCGTGGTTCGTCCCAGACATAGACATACCCCTTTGAAGTAGAGAAACCATAGTTATCCTCTCTATTCTGCTACCATCGCCCATATACTAGAATTGCTCTACTCTCTATTCCCATATTATCACTCACTGTTATCTTACCTTTAATATTGTTCTTATTCGATTCTACCATTTTTCCTATTTACACCTATTTACTTATCTTGGTTAAGTTAGAGCGTAGTTGGTTCTCCCGTTTCCCTGTGGATACAGATAAAACCTTTAAACCGGGTAAAAGCTTCAACGGTATCCGTGCGCTGCCGGATTATCTGTGTGCGTATAAATACCATAGTACAATCTAGTGCCATGCTGGGGATGACAACCTAGTATTCAAGTGGTGTTAGCAAGTGTCAACAAGCATTT